>NW_013696094.1:0-709 GCF_000517525.1 Limulus polyphemus | reverse complement strand
ACTCCACTCCACTCCTGCTATCGGAAAATGACTTCTTCGGATAAGAGTATACTAAACTTTACCCATTATATAGGCTACACTAACGTGACGTCTATGCGGTTCATTTAACTATTATACGTGAGGTACGTTTTTTGGGGGTGGTTAATGAAAGGATTCCAAAACGCGACATTAATTTCTTGACGACCTAATATTTTGATATTCTTAGTTATCTGAAGTTTTTAAAAGAATTTGAGTACACGTCAGAAAGGATCTAGATTATTTCATAATTGTAGACTGATTTTTTTTTTTGTCTCAGAAAAGTTAAGTTCTTATTTTCGAAAATCTTCAAATATAATTATAAGAAAACGAAATTAAAATAGAATATCCAGATTGTCGTACATTTTATAGCGGAGAAACAGAATAAAACTGAGTACTATGTTCAAAAAATGCTCCACCCTTAATTCTTCTTCGTTTGAATATTTTCATCTTATGTGTCACAATCGAACTATTTGAAAGTTTTTGTTTTACAGAATGAAAATAGCATAAATAGAAGTAAAATTAAAACATTCATCCCAATTGAACAATTACAGCGATTAGTAAAGAAAAAGAAGTAAATTTGTATTTTTTAATTCAATTTATTCACATGAATCATCATTTTAGTGTAATTATTTTGCATTGATGTCATGTTTTAGCTTATAAAAATGCCACGTTAAAGTAGTAAACTATTGTG
>NW_013696093.1:0-709 GCF_000517525.1 Limulus polyphemus | reverse complement strand
TCATCGGGAAGTAATGGAATTAGCACGTCGTCAACATTACTTTTCATATCTTTAGTTAATGGCAAAATGACTTACGTATGCTTCTTTTGTGTGATTTAAATAAAATTCGTTTAACGCTTAGATAAAATAACTTAGTTATTAATTTTTGAATTATTATGAAAAGTTACAACAATTTTTTTTTTTTTTGCTTCACGTAAAGCTTTTCGAGGGTTATCTGTGCTAGCTCTAAATTTGAAGAGATAGACAGAGGAACAGCAACAACATAACACCATCTAACACTAACTCTTGGATTACTCTTTACTAACTAACAGGGGAATTGACCATCACATTACAACGCCCCCGTAGATGACAGCGAGCATGTTCGGTGACAAGTTTCAATCTCGAATCATGTCATGTGTTACAACAAAGCCTATTTCGTTAATAAATCTTATGATCTAATGTATCAACTGTGGTATTTAATGTATCCATATAGGTAATCAAAGGGTTAACAAAATAAAAATAACTTACACCCCAGACAAGCTACGTCAATGTCTGCTGACAAGGAGATCTTTCCATCAATTTCACCCCATAAACTACTTTCACTGTCATAGCGAAACGAACGAGTCTCGTACTTCTGTTGAAATATAATAAAATAATCAACCTACCGGGGGTTGAGACCAACATGTTTCGAACAATATATATAAAAAGCCGTTTACTAAAAATTCATATG
>NW_013696092.1:0-709 GCF_000517525.1 Limulus polyphemus | reverse complement strand
GATTCCCCGGAATGGTTCTCAATAACGTGTGTTCAGAAGAACCTACACACGATTCAGTCTAGCAGTGACGTGGAAATCCACACTCTGAACTACTTGATTCCCCCTCGCACTAAGTGAGGAATTCGCTGCAAGTAGCTATGTACGAGACATTTCAAGTTTGATGTCTGGTTATTTTGTCATTATTAGAGGGTTCGTATATCATTATGTACTTTATCGTGTCTGGTTGTTCTGTCTTTACTTGGGTGTACATCATTATGTACTTTATCGTGTCTGGTTGTTCTGTCTTTACTTGGGTGTATATCATCATGTACTTTATAGTGTCTGGTTCTTCTGTCTTTACTTGGTTGTATATCATTATGTACTTTATCGTGTCTGGTTGTTCTGTCTTTACCGGGGTGTACATCATTATGTACTTAATCGTGTCTGGTTGTTCTGTCTTTACCGTTAGGGTGTACATCATTATGTACTTAATCGTGTCTGGTTGTTCTGTCTTTACTGAGGTGTATATCATTGTGTACTTTATCGTGTCTGGTTGTTCTGTCTTTACTTGGGTGTACATCATTATGTACTTTATCGTGTCTGGTTGTTCTGTCATTACCGGGGTGTACATCATTATGTACTTTATCGTGTCTGGTTCTTCTGTCTTTACCGGGGTGTACCTCATTATGTACTTTATCGTGTCTGGTTCTTCTGTCTTTACTTGGGTGTA
>NW_013696091.1:0-709 GCF_000517525.1 Limulus polyphemus | reverse complement strand
AATTTACGGTAGTGCCATTTATCATGGGTGAATTTATATTAATGTCATCTTTCATGAGTGGCTTTATATAGTAGTGACATCTTTCATGGGTGACTTTATAGTAGTGCCATATTTCATGGGTGACGTTACAGTAGTGTCATATTTCATGGGTGATTTTATGGTAGTGCCATCTTTCATGGGTGACTTTATAGTGGTGCCATCTTTCATGGGTGACTTTGTAGTAGTGTCATCTTTCATGGGTGACATTATAGTAGTGCCATCTTTCATGGGTGACTTTACAGTAGTGCTGTCTTTGATGGTACAGAAATTTTGTTTTATTCTCCCATCCGAAGTAGTGGTGTTAAGCTCAGTCGTACGAGGGCGCTCACTTGATAACCAAGAAATGTGTTCTTGTGGTAAATTTTTATCCTTTTGCAGCTATTTCATGGCGACTGGTCTCCCGGTGTAACAACGGTAAGTTTGGTGACTTACAACGGTAAAATCTGAGGCTCCACACAGCAGGTAGTCCAATGTGGCTTTGTTTTAAAACAGGCCATAGTGACCGAAATGAAGTCATGGATATCAGTCCTCAGTAAAAATGGAGCTAAATCGAAAACCAAGAAGTTATTTTTTTATGATGGATTCTAAACGTTTTTATGAGAACTTGTTAGGTTTAACAGTCGATGTTTTTTTTTTCAATATTCCTGTTAATATTCCAATTTAATAGAGG
>NW_013696090.1:0-709 GCF_000517525.1 Limulus polyphemus | reverse complement strand
CTGTTATTCCATGTTGAAATATAGTGAGTACCGACAATCCAGTACTCTGTTATTTCATGTTGAAATATGGTGAGTACCGACAATCCAGTACTCTGTTATTTCATTTTGAAATGTAGTGAGTACCGGCAATCCAGTACTCTGTTTCCATGTTGAAATATAGTGAGTACCGACAATCCAGTACTCTGTTATTTCATGTTGAAATATGGTGAGTACCGACAATCCAGTTCTCTGTTATTTCATGTTGAAATATAGTGAGTACCGACAATCCAGTACTCTGTTATTTCATGTTGAAATATGGTGAGTACCGACAATCCATTATCTGTTATTTCATGTTGAAATATAGTGAGTACCGACAATCCAGTACTCTGTTATTTCATGTTGAAATATAGTGAGTACCGACAATCCAGTACTTTGTTATTTCATGTTGAAGTGTAGTGAGTACCGACAATCCAGTACTCTGTTATTTCATGTTGAAATATAGTGAATACCGACAATCCAGTACTCTGTTATTTCATGTTGAACTATAGTGAATACCGACAATCTACTTATCTGTTGTTATGTTGAAATATAGTGAGTACCGACAATCCACTTATCTGTTATGTCGTGTTGAAATATAGTGAGTACCGACAATCCAGTACTCTGTTATTCCATGTTGAAATATAGTGAGTACCGACAATCCAGTACTCTGTTATTTCATGTTGAAATATGG
>NW_013696089.1:0-709 GCF_000517525.1 Limulus polyphemus | reverse complement strand
AAATTATTATAAGCTGTTGAACATACATTGTTGGAAATTATTATAGGCTGTTGAACATACAGTGTTGGAAATTATTATAAACTGTTGAAGTAGTTTCGCTTTACAGCTTCTTCAAGAGCGTTCACTAAAACACAAACCAAAACTGACTGTACAAAGTTTTAAATGTAAAGCCAAACGTTAAGTGTCTGATGAAATAAAAACAACATTTTGGTGTTATGAGGTCGTTTATTTCTAGTATTAATAGGTAGAAAACATAGTTGTATTTATGTTAAAACTTTGTAACAGCAACCAATATTCCAAGGTAATGTACTATGTAGTCATAAAAGTAGCTACAGTTTGTATGTTCACTACACTGAATAACCACTTGTGATGTGTATAGGAAAAACACCGATTTATATATTTATTGTGTCGGGGTGTTCAGAGGCGCTATATGTTTGTATCGGGGTGGGGTAGGGGTGTTCAGAGGCGCTATATGTACGGTACACGTCAATCGCTAATAAATGGGAATGTGTAAATATTTTTTACTACAAAAGCCATGAAGAGTAAACAAAAAACTGATAATATTGCGATACTGTAACCCTTCTTCTGAGTTATATAGAAAGAATGAATAATAACAATTGAAACGTCAGAATCTTAGTGAAATCAAGAGTGGAGAGTTTAAACATGCGGTTTCTAATGTTGCGTCAGCGAGTCACGTGACTACTATGAC
>NW_013696088.1:0-709 GCF_000517525.1 Limulus polyphemus | reverse complement strand
ATACTTCAGCACGATCCCCGGGAGAATCATATATATGAGATAAAAGATAGTTTATGTAGATTGTTTTTGACATCTGGAAGATAAACTTCTGGGATTGTGTATGGAACTACATATCTTATGAAATATCCAGAGATCTTAGAATTATCAATAGGTCCAGAGTAGAAGTCACGGAACAATACGATTCATCCAAACGTACCCTAAACTTAATAACTACTGCAGTTAATATAGAGCATATTTATAGAAACGTATATCACTTGAGTGTGAAGAATGCGGTTTCCAAATTTGCTGATATACAGAGTTATGACATTTGATCTGAATATAGAAATTAAAAAAACTATATTATAAGCTTGGTATATTTTAAACGAATTCAAATAAAATTCTTCAAATGTTAATTAATCACCAATTGTAACTTATTATTAAAAAATCTCACTTTATGTTACATCAAACATCATAACTATTGAACATTTGCTTCATAATATTTATAATGTACGTTTTGTAAATATTCATAACTGAAATTCTGACACAGAAAACGCAAAGGCTTTAGTAATTAAAGAAATATAACTATTACAGCTATTAAATAATATATGAACCTGTTAAATAGTTAAATTGTTACTCCATTTGTAGTGTAGCTACTAAAATGTTATACTGTTAAGACTTAAAAATATATATAACTGTTACACTGTTAAACATCTGTACTGTAACTATTCAT
>NW_013696087.1:0-709 GCF_000517525.1 Limulus polyphemus | reverse complement strand
CCACTAACAACACCGTATAAACTAACTTACTACTACAACACCGTATAAACTAACTTCTATTACATCACCGTATAAACTAACTTTCACTACAACACCGTATAAACTAACTTGAATTACATCACCGTATAAACTAACTTCCACTACAACACCGTATAAACTAACTTCTATTACATCACCGTATAAACTAACTTCTATTACATCACCGTATAAACTAACTTTATTACATCACCGTATAAACTAACTTTATTACAACACCGTATAAACTAACTTTATTACATCACCGTATAAACTAACTTTATTACAACACCGTATAAACTCACTTCCACTACAACACCGTATAAACTAACTTCCACTACAACACCGTATAAACTAACTTCCACTACAACACCGTATAAATTAACTTCCACTACAACACCGTATAAACTAACTTCCACTACAACACCGTATAAACTCACTTCCACTACAACACCGTATAAACTAACTTCCACTACAACACCGTATAAACTAACTTCCAAGTTAGAAATCAAGTTTATTCTCATGATATTTGATTGTAATACTGATAAATAATCTAATGACTTCGAAGAACGTCTAGTTATCTAAAAATATAATTTGGTACAAACTGTGTTCTGTTTTCTTTGTAATCTTATTTTCTTAGTAAAAGTACATTTGAAGCTTGGCCTGCCGTCGTTTTTCTCTGTTGGAATGATCG
>NW_013696086.1:0-709 GCF_000517525.1 Limulus polyphemus | reverse complement strand
GGATATACGTTCTGTTAGATCATATTAGTGAAACTAGGATATACGTTCTGTTAGTTAGATCATATTATTGGAACTAGGATATACGTTCTGTTAGTTAAATCACATTATTCAAACCAGGATATACGTTGTGTTAGTTAGATCATATTATTGAAACTAGGCTATATGTTCTGTTAGTTAGATCACATTGTTGAAACCAGGATATATGTTGTGTTGGTTAAATCACATTATTGAAACCAGGATATATGTTCTGTTAGATTATATTAATGAAACTAGGATATTCGTTGTGTTAGCTATATTATATTATTGAAACTAGGATATACGTTGTGTTAGCTATACTATATTAATGAAACTAAGATATTCGTTGTGTTAGCTATACCATATTAATGAAACTAAGATATTCCTTGTGTTAGCTATATTATATTATTGAAACCAGGATATTCGTTGTGTTAGCTATATTATATTATTGAAACTAGGATATACGTTGGGTTAGCTATACTATATTAATGAAACTAAGATATTCGTTGTGTTAGCTATATTATATTATTGAAACCAGGATATTCGTTGTGTTAGCTATATTATATTATTGAAACCAGGATATTCGTTGTGTTAGCTAAATTATATTAATGAAACTAGAATATTCGTTGTGTTAGCTATACTATATTAATGAAACTAGGATATACGTTGTGTTAGCTATACTATATTAATGAAA
>NW_013696085.1:0-709 GCF_000517525.1 Limulus polyphemus | reverse complement strand
TAAAATTTCCCATTTCCCCAGTCTAAAGTAGAGGAATTAAGTACTAAAAGTGTTTGAAATTATTTCTAGGCTTCACTACAAATAAAAATTTATTTTATTTACAATTAGTTTCATTTTATGGTTCCCTGTACGCTCACAGTCCTTTTCATGAGCCAAAACCCACAGATGCTTAAAGTGACGAGTTACGACAAGGAAACAGCAAGAAGACATTTATATTTTAATGTTACAAGTAACTGAGCAGTTATTGATTTTATCAAACTATAAAAAAGAAGTTCTTGTATGTCCTCCTACCTTTTTCTAAGGCAGGGGTTCCCAACCAGGGATGTTGACACCCCCTGAAAGTGTACAATAATAGGCCTATACAAGGCCCATTTGTCCCCCCCCCCCAAATGTCACCAAGATGAAGTGTCCAATGCAAACTTTTTAGGTTCCCAACCAGGGGCGTTGACACCTCCTGAAGGTGCAAAATGAGAGTCCAGTGGGTGCATGGAATAGGCCTATACAAGGTCCGTTTCCCCCCAAAAGTCGCCAAGATGAAATGTCTAATGCAAACTTTTTAGGGGAGGGGTGCAAGGTTGGGAACTACTGTTCTAAGGTTTTGTATCTAATAATCTCAGAGTTCCCTTAATCTTGAAAGATTTCAATTTAGTTTTGTCTTAGGCCCGAAAAACTTACTCCATTTTCATCAAGAATGATCATAATGACTTAA
>NW_013696084.1:0-709 GCF_000517525.1 Limulus polyphemus | reverse complement strand
GTTGGTTCACAGCCATAATTTATAAAAACTCTATAAACATACGAGGTGTCTGGTCTGTAAAACATGTAAGAGAAATAATAAAATAAATTTAAAAAAATGTTTTCTCAGTAGAGTTTTGTATAAACTAGCTTGCCTTAGACTTAACACTGTATTTAAATTATATAAAGCAATTACACACCTCATAACGAACTAATTAATGAGCAAACACGTTTAAGGCATTGTATGTACTAGTGTACTTAAACATCATCACATAACTATTGAAGAGTTATTCTGGTTTTCATAATAATACAGTAACTTTCTCTATTTTATAAACTATTATTATTACCTACTTTAAGGAAAATTCTGGTTGTTTTATTTATTAGTATCATAGCCTCATATTCAGTGTTTTATTTAACAACATTAATATAAAATCACACAATACTGTTTTTGGTATCTGTAACACAAACAAAATATTATTATTTTTGCATATATATAATAATAATATGCTAAATGAACATTTGGTTATCTGTAATGAATATTGACAGTTATGTAATGGTCACACTGCTTTCATCATTCTCAACATACACATTCAAAAGGTAAAAAGGGTTTTTAAAGCTTCTGTAAAGTTTAGCACTTTAAAAAATGAAATAATTTTTTTTGTAAAATTTATAGGAATATTGTAAATATATATATACACTAATCTACACAGAATTGCAAGAATTACAATCAC
>NW_013696083.1:0-709 GCF_000517525.1 Limulus polyphemus | reverse complement strand
GTACTTTATTATCACTGGGTGGCATGATAATGTGGATTGGTGTACTTTATTAACACTTAGTGGTGTTATAATGTGGATTGGTGTACTTTATTAACACTTAGCAATGTTATAATGTGGATTGGTGTACTTTATTAACACTGGGTGGCATGATAATGTGGATTGGTGTACTTTATTAACACTGGGTGGCATGATAATGTGGATTGGTGTACTTTATTAACACTGGGTGGCATGATAATGTGAATTAACATATTTTATGTTATTGGGCATAAGTAATAAAAACTTCAATGTTTTTATGTTAATTTTTCCCTGATAATGAAATATTTTGGTAAAAAATACGTCTGTATCACTAAGCACATTAATGCTTAGTATATAGGGATGGGCTGGGAATAAATGACTGTCACATATTGTGTATTGCTTATCATAACCTCAAGTCACAATGTAAAAGACTTTTATAAATATGTAACATAAGTTTTTGAGGTTTTCAAAAAATATTAAATACTTCAAACATCACTAAAGTAGATAACTGGTGAGTATCATAACAGTAAAAAAAAATCACTAAAGTAGAGAACTGGTGAGTATCATAACAGTAAAAAAAATCACTAAAGTATAGAACTGGTGAGTATCATAACAGTAAAAAAACATCACTAAAGTAGAGAACTGGTGAGTATCATAACAGTAAAAAAACATCACTAAAGTAGAGAACTGGTGA
>NW_013696082.1:0-709 GCF_000517525.1 Limulus polyphemus | reverse complement strand
ATCTAATATTCACATTGACATATGTCAATACCAATGACACACATTTGTTGTTACTGAAAGTTTGTGTCAAAACAAAGAAAAAAAGTTGACTGTAAATTGCATTGATAAACAAAATTGGCTTAATTAGTATCACAATCAATGAAATATGAAAAGTTATTAATAATGATTGAAAAAAGTGTTATATGTCTTTTTTTTGTCACACAAATTGATGTATTTTTAACTGGAATGTTTGTCATGGGAGGTAATCATTAATAATGCAAGCTACATAACAAAATGATATCATTTTAAATTGTGTTTACTCATTAAATTACTGGTATAATTGCATTTTAAGCATTCAATTAAATCAAACATATACTGCTGCCCATAATAGTATTCTTCATTTGCTCTGAATGTTTTCAGCAAATCTGTTGGAAGTAAAACATTCAGAAAAATCTGAGTCAAATTCTGGCCAGAAACAAAAGGCCAATGAAAACTGAGAGAACAAAAACCCAAAAAAGTTTCTCAAAGTTCTGAATGAGAATGACTCCAGTTGGTACATGCAAGATACCAAGGGATGTTGGCACTGTTCAATTTGTGAAGATGCAGGAAAGTGAAATGCATATATATATATAGACACGAAAATCCTGCTAATGTTACAAATCATAACTCACCTTCAAAACATAAGTTTAAAAAATAAAAATAAAAGAATGGGAAGTGCTGTGAGTTTAAG
>NW_013696081.1:0-709 GCF_000517525.1 Limulus polyphemus | reverse complement strand
ATTTTGATTATGCCTCCTTCATTTTAATGAGTCATATTTTAATGTCAGATACAAAACATTAATCATAAGTTTATCGATAATAAATTACCTTAAGAGTTATAGAATGTTTAATATAATGTATAATATCAATTTGTATAGATCATGCTACCAGATATAGAAGAGGGGCTGTTATCCGTAATGTATTTTGGAATAGTTTATAATAGCTATAGAAGGTTACGTGGAGTCTTTAGCTTGACTAACAGATTTCCGGCATAATTTATCCTCTTTTCTCACTTGTCAGAATATAAGTTCTGATTTGTATAAAAACTGTGTGTGTCCCTTCGTTATTCATTAGTGCAAGTTGTGATAACAGATTTTAGAAGTTGTTCCAACCTTAGTGAATAAAAATTCTGGTATATTATTTGACAGGTTAATCTTTCTAAAGTTAAAGAAATTTTACTATGTCTGCCAACTTGTAATAACAGTTACAAAACGTTAGCTGAGAAATCTCGGATACTTAAATACAGACTTGGATAATTAATTAAATACTATTATAGGACAGGTTATTGATGGGGTAATATAATATTTTTTTCCATAGAATTTCGAACGTAATCATTGCTATGTTATTACAAATCTGGTATTTCATACACACCAGACTAGCTCCAGCAACCGACTTATAAATATTTAATATTGATTGGTCTAAAACAGAGATAAAACCATTTATTTGAGT
>NW_013696080.1:0-709 GCF_000517525.1 Limulus polyphemus | reverse complement strand
AAAAACAAAAACAAACAAACAAACACAGAAACAGATTCTGATACTAGGGTAATTAAATCAATGCACGAATTAATTTGAACTTGTATTAAATCGACATCTCTTTTAAAAAAGGAATGATTTATATGTTTTACCTTTCGTATCAACTGAATAATACTTTGAAACGGATACTTGTCCTTCAGTTCTGTAACTCCTCTCCTTTCCCAGTAACCATTGTTCCTGGTAAAGTAACTAAAGATAATACCTCGAGTTAGTACAAGGAGTAAGAAAGAAAAATATTTTCATTCAGTTTATATTGAATTTTCTCGCTATTTAAATGGTTTAGGGTCTTTTTCAAGATTATCTGTATCTTTCAACAAAAGCTAAGGTTCAAGATTTATTATAAATTTCTTAATGCAAAGTAAAAGAAATAAGAAGTAAAAATATATTTATATGGATCGAGAGGTTCACAACAAAATTATAAACATATCCACATAACAAACAATCATATTAAATTGACAAACGACGATTTATAAACACAATGAAGTAGTTTTATTTTGGGGAACATATTACACATACTGAAGACAACGGACCAATGTTCTGTTGAAACATGTTTGTTCTCCTAAAAATAAACCATTTCACTACGCTTATACATCATCGTTTGTCAATTTACTATAATATTAACATAAAGATATAGTGTAGACTGGCCACGAAGCGACTGGGAGACAGTGAG
>NW_013696079.1:0-709 GCF_000517525.1 Limulus polyphemus | reverse complement strand
CTGTCAGGCTACTAATTAACTATCCGAATAGAAACATTGCTAGTTAAGGATCAGTTCCAATAGTTAGCTAGGCTAGTTAAAGATAGTGAACTGACAGAGACACAGGATAGTTAATTAATAGCTTCTTAACTAGCTATGTTTCTATCAGTTTCAATAGTTAGCCAGCACAATTGCTAACCAGTTGTTTTTGTGTCTGTTCGCATAGTTAGTTAGTAATATCCTGAACTAGTTTTGTTTCTGTCAGTTTGTATAGTTAGTTAGTATTATCGTTAAGTAGTTGTACTTCTGTCAGTTTATATAGTTTGTTTGTAATATCATGAACTAGTTTTGTTTCTGTCCGTTTGTATGGTTAGTTAGTATTATCGTTAAGTAGTTGTACTTCTGTCAGTTTGTATAGTTAGCTAGTAATATCCTTAACTAGTTCTGTTTCTGTCAGTTTGTATAGTAGGTATTTTCCTTATCTAGTTATGTTTCTGTCAGTTTATATAACTTGTAATAACCTTAATCAGTTGTGTTTCTGCTAAACAAACAAATAAACCATATCTATACTATATATCTACTATATACTATAATATACTATATATACTATACTATATATACTATATACTATATATACTATAATATATATACTATATACTATACTATATACTATACTATATATAATATATACTATATATACTATACTATATATACTATATACTATACTATA
>NW_013696078.1:0-709 GCF_000517525.1 Limulus polyphemus | reverse complement strand
CAAAAACTGTAAACACGAGTGGCGGTAGTGCATAAGTGTTAGAAATGTTTTGCTTTAAAAATTGTCAAGAATAACTATACTTAAGTGTGATAAAGTAAAATAAAGCTAACACATGGAGACTGATGAAAAAGAAATGTTAAGCAGATCAATTTCTAAAAAAAGGGAAATTGAAACTTATCATAAATAAATAGTAAGTATTATAAAGATTAGGGTAAACCCTAAGAGTTCACACTACATGGAAAAAATATAATAAATAACAAAAATAAATAAACTATTTTTCTGACAGAGAACAAACCAATGATCTGATATCACTGATTCCAGGTTCTAAATGTTTTTAACAAGATTGAACAATATTTAGATTAGCAATCCAATAAGCTTCTTTCGTCTGCACCAACCCAAAACTATAAAAGAAAGAGACTGTTTAGGAACTATAGAAATCATCAAAACAAATGGCCTCTCGCTAAACCCTAGCAACATCAGCCGTATTTGGCAAGGTCTATTCACCGTTCGTACACTTGACCAGACTTAACCTCTACCTATATCCTGTCACCTGTTGACACTATTTTCGTCACATTTAATCTATATTGTCTTCGTAACGATATATAAACTTTGGATCGCTTAGTAACAAGGCTGTTAATGGGGTGAAGATAAGCAAAAGTTTCTGACCACCCAGGGTTGTCCTTCAAGCCCCAAAAATCTTTTTTGATGC
>NW_013696077.1:0-709 GCF_000517525.1 Limulus polyphemus | reverse complement strand
GTAGTTGGTAGGTAACTGCCACTCTGTATTTGGTGTGCTAACTGTCACTCTGTAGTTGGTAAGGTAGCTGCCACTCTGTAGTTGGTAAGGTAACTGCCAATCTGTAGTTGGTAAGGTAACTTGCCACTCTGTAGTTGGTAAGGTAGCTGCCACTGTGTAGTTGGTAAGGTAACTGCCACTCTGTAGTTGGTAAGGTAGCTGCCACTGTGTAGTTGTTAAGGTAACTGCCACTCTGTAGTTGTTAAGGTAGCTGCCACTCTGTAGTTATTAAGGTAGCTGCCACTGTGTACTTGGTAAGGTAACTGCCACTCTGTAT
This sequence comes from Limulus polyphemus, assembly GCF_000517525.1. NCBI lineage: Eukaryota > Metazoa > Arthropoda > Merostomata > Xiphosura > Limulidae > Limulus > Limulus polyphemus. The sequence goes on along the minus strand of NW_013696077.1, from coordinate 393 downwards.
TTGGTGTGCTAACTGTCACTCTGTAGTTGGTAAGGTAACTGTCACTCTGTAGTTGGTAAGGTAACTGCCACTCTGTATTTGGTGTGCTAACTGTCACTCTGTAGTTAGTAAGGTAACTGCCACTCTGTATTTGGTGTGCTAACTGTCACTCTGTAGTTGGTAAGGTAACTGTCACTCTGTAGTTGGTAAGGTAACTGCCACTCTGTATTTGGTGTGCTAACTGTCACTCTGTAGTTAGTAAGGTAACTGTCACTCTGTAGTTGGTAAGGTAACTGTCACTCTGTAGTTGGTAAGGTAACTGCCACTCTGTATTTGGTGTGCTAACTGTCACTCTGTAGTTGGTAAGGTAACTGTCACTCTGTAGTTGGTAAGGTAGCTGTCACTCTGTTGTTG
>NW_013696076.1:0-709 GCF_000517525.1 Limulus polyphemus | reverse complement strand
GATACAGGGTATCACTACAGACCAGATGGATGATACAGGGTATCACTACAGACCAGATGGATGATACAGGGTATCACTACAGGCCCTGTATCATCCTTCTGGTCTGTAGTGATACCCTTTATCATCCATCTGGTCTGTAGTGATACCCTGTATCATCTTTCTGGTCTGTATCACTACAGACCAGATGGATGATACAAGGTTTCACTACAGACCAAAAGGATGATAAAAAGTTTCACTACATGCCAGAAAGATGATACAGGGTTTTACTACAGACCAGAAGGATGATAGAGAGTAATACTACAGACCAGAAGGATGATACAAAGTTTCACTACAGACCAAAAGGATGATAGAGAGTAATACTACAGACCAGAAGGATGATACAGGATATAACTACAGACTGGATGGATGATACAGGGTATCACTAAAGATATTATGATAGAACCTATTTAGACTAAGTAAGTATATATCTTGAATTGATAATGCAGGGTGTCAGAACAGACTTTATAAGGTTATACAGAGTATAAAAAACTTGACTGGACAAAGTAGCCTATTGATGCAAGAGTATGAGTGAATGATGAAAAGTATAAAAAGAAAATCAATCTTAATGATGATAGATTAAATAATGTCATGCAGTTTCTGCAGGAAATTACTTTCAAAATTATTTATTAAAGTAATTCATGCAGGATACACTAGGAAATCTGATCTGTGC
>NW_013696075.1:0-709 GCF_000517525.1 Limulus polyphemus | reverse complement strand
TATATAAATATAACAGTACTGTCTGTATAATATCTATATAAATATAACAGTACTGTCCGTATAATATCTATATAAATATAACAGTACTGTCTGTATAATAAGGTAATATAGAAAGACTACCTAATGAACTACAGTAAACGTTTTTGGTTATGTTGGTTTTTAGATGGTAACACAATCAAAGCGATATCATAGTGTATTTAAATGTCTAAATTATTGTTGTTGCTACACAATGGGCCGCCTACATTCTGTACACCTAGAGGTTCGTAAACTTGCTGTTGAACCACCGGAGGACTTAAACGTCTAAAAACTGACCAACCAATGCTTAGATAATAACACGACCTGAAGTGGTATCATAATGTTTAAACGTCTAAAAACTGACCAACCAATGCTTAGATAATAACACGACCTAAAGTGGTATCATAATGTTTAAACGTCTAAAAACTGACCAATCAATGCTTAGATAATAACACGACCTAAAGTGATATCATAATGTTTAAACGTCTAAAAACTGACTAACCAATGCTTAGATAATAACACGACCTAAAGTGATATCATAATGTTTAAACGTCTAAAAACTGACAAACCAATGCTTAGATAATAACACGACCTAAAGTGATATCATAATGTTTAAACGTCTAAAAACTGACTAACCAATGCTTAGATAATAACACGACCTAAAGTGATATCGTAATGTTTAAACGTCTAAAAA
>NW_013696074.1:0-709 GCF_000517525.1 Limulus polyphemus | reverse complement strand
TTCTCTTTGTACTGAGACAGTTTTCATTTTGAACTTCAATAAGTTGACCAGTTCTCTTTGTACTGAGACAGTTTTCATTTTGAACTTCAATAAGTTGACCAGTTCTCTTTGTACTGAGACAGTTTTCATTTTGAACTTCAATAAGTTGACCAGTTCTCTTTGTACTGAGACAGTTTTTATTTTGAACTTCAATAAGTTATCACTTTAACATTAATTAAGTAATTCTAAGTACTTACAATCCTCCAGTGGCTCAGCGGTAAGTCTCTGGGCTTATAACTCTGTAATCGGGTTTCGATACCCGTGGTGGGCACAGCAGAGATAGCCCATGGTATATTTTTGTGCTTAACTACAGACGAACAAGTACGTATAATAAAACGTATTATCATTAGCGTGGATCCAAAGTAAATAAGGTATACTCTGTAATAAGTAAATATGTTTAATTTTACTTGTTATTAAACGCTTGAGAAACATTATTATAACCAAATAATATTATCAGTTATCAACAGTTTATTTTAACAAAGAAATGTGTTTGTTGAATTTCGCGCAAAGCCATTGGAGCTAGCCCTCCTTAATTTAGAAGTCATAGACTAGATGGAAGGCAACTAGTCAACATCACCCACCGCCAACTTTTGACCAACGAAAAGTGGGATTACAATCACCCACCGCCAGCTTTTGACTTTAATCCCAAAGCCTAAAAGTATGAGCATTT
>NW_013696073.1:0-709 GCF_000517525.1 Limulus polyphemus | reverse complement strand
CTTGAAGAAGGCTTGAGGCTGAAGGAGGTTTTTTCTGTTGTATCTTTGTTTTGTTAATATATTTCTTGTTACAGATACAGATATACTTTAAACAATTTTTTTCTTTGTTTTATAATTAAAAAACACCTTTCTTAAATTTATTAGTTGTTTGTTTGTTGAATTTTACACAAAACTTCTATAGGGCTATCTGCGCTAGCCGTCCGTAATTTTTAAACGATAGTCTAGACTCTACAGGGAAGGCAGCTAGTGAATACCACATACCACCTGTTCTTTGGCTGCTCATTACCAATGATAGTGGGATTGACCATCACATAATAACGCTCCAACAGCTGAAAGGGCGACCCTGTTATATAAAGGCCCCAAAAGTTCATAGAATTGTAAATATTACTTTATATTAACTTTTCGCTATGTCCATCTAAATAATACAACAACAACGTTATTTAAAGGATTTATCTATTTAAAACATATACCCTTCTTATATATTACACTTAATAATGGTACATTTGTGAAAATAACTTAGGGCTTTTGCTCATATGACATAGCACACGCTTTGTTTGCAGAAGGTCAAGGATTCAGTCCTATCTATATCCATTTTTATTTTTCCTAAACAATATTTCAGTAGTTACACGACTTTAAAACATACATCGTACGCAAAGCACGAGCTTATCCTCTAGTTGTCTGTAGTTGGGCAACCTGGAGACTGGACACC
>NW_013696072.1:0-709 GCF_000517525.1 Limulus polyphemus | reverse complement strand
CTTCGCTAAAAGTTATAAGTTCGTATGTCATACTCCAAAATACGTATTAAATGTACATATGAAGTATTGGGTAGGGACTTCGTTATTAAACTTTATGAACCAGGCGTAGCCTAGTGGTTAACGTACCAGGCTGCGTATTGAGGGTTCAAGGCTTTAATCGCGATACACAGCTGAGCACACACCGCACTTTCAACAGTGGGAGGGTTATAAATATTTGTGATACTAAAAATCTTGATCTTCGGTTAAGGGTAGTCGTATGAGCGGTGAGTGTTTCTAACTAGTTTCCCTCCTTCTGGTCAGCAATGTTCCCTCTAATTTTATCAACCCATGTGCGGAATGAATTTTTTCATGTGCACCGCTATCAAGGCAAAGTGCGCTACCAGTTTTTTTTTTAGGGGGGTTAATTTTAGACCATCGACCTTATTGGATCATTGGGCCGCTTTGCAATGCTACCAGTTAGTTATTTGGCCTTTAGGCCTATCGACTGAGAATGTGCGCGGCTGGAATAATGAAGTGCGCGGCACGTGATTGGTTGTTGTGCGGCATTGGTCAGCAGTTCTAATTTAGGGATAGCTATGCCTGATCATTAGGGTTCTGACCCGGCAGTTTTGTCCGCGTGTTGCATATCCTTCTTTTCAAGTTGATTGTTTGTTTGTTTGTTTGTTTTGAATTTCGCGCAAAGCTACACGAGGGCTATCTGCGCTAGCGT
>NW_013696071.1:0-709 GCF_000517525.1 Limulus polyphemus | reverse complement strand
TGCAAATTCGCCATTAAGTGCACCTACCCCAAGAACTACTTTAGCCTACTCAAACCATGGCCTGCCGACGCCTTCAATAGCTGCCCAATTAAGCCACAAGTTCCCTCCGATAACGAGCCCATGAAAACAGTTGTCATCCGAGGCATCCAACTTGACACCACGGACCAGGAAATCAACGAGAAACTACGCTTTGGCGAGAGCCAGTTCCACATGTACATAAGAACTCACATCACTAGCCCACGTCTCATTGATGAACATGAAGCAAGCCACACAGATTTTACAGGACGACATCACTCTCTGGTTACACTGCCTAAAGGTTGAAGAATCCAATTACTCAAGTTCTTCAGTCTTACATTGTTACAACTGCCAATGTTTCGGACACATCAGGTCCGCCTGTACTGCCAAGGCCTACTGTGTTCGGTATGCCGGCGACCATCAAGTCAGCGAATGCCCCAAGGACCGAACCGACACGACTTGCAAGCAACTACAATGGACAACATGCAGCTTGCTACCATGGCTGCCAGAAATTCCAGTTCGTCGCTGTAATTAAAGCCAAATCACTGCACCCTCCTGGACTCACCAAACTTCTTCAATCCAGAACTTCCCGCATTACCACAATGAGCACAATTATCCAACCAAGCTTCAGAACAAGAAAGATGCCAACAACCATTCAACCTACCTACACAGACACCGAGACCCTATGCCTTCG
>NW_013696070.1:0-709 GCF_000517525.1 Limulus polyphemus | reverse complement strand
TCGTATTGGAAATTCCGTCTATCTTCGGTTTTAATAAACTTCTGAAGGTAAGAATCTAAATAAAAAAGCTTGTAAAAGAGAAATCCTGATTCAAAACTCTTAAATAGAGACGTTTATTAAGGCGACGTTGCGACGTAAATCCATCTTTAACTTTCTTTTTATTCTCAATGGGAGGAAAATGCTTTTCTTAGTATTACAAGCGATATAATATGGCTTATTAAAGTAGAATTGTTTCATTCTAGAGTTTTTCAATGAACCAAAAAGAATCGAAGATTGCACTGATGAATTATCCTCCAAAATATTCACTTTTTTAGAGTGTTTGAGAAAAACCGTTTTTTCGTCAAAGCTACAAGGCTATAGCCTTCGAATTTTTAAAAAAAATGTTGAAAAAATATATTTTCATATTATTGGAGTATAAAGATGCCCAAGATGTACTCTATTCGAAATGGTATTGCTTTCATGAAAACACGAAATATTCAAGCCTTGAATCGTATTGGAAATTCCGTCTATCTTCGGTTTTAATAAACTTCTGAAGGTAAGAATCTAAATAAAAAAGCTTGTAAAAGGGAAATCATGATTCAAAACTTTTAAATAGAGAAGTTTATTAATGCGACGTTGCGACGTAAATCCATCTTTATCTTCCTTTTTATTTTCAATTACTTTCTTTTTATTCTCAATGGGAGGAAAATGCTTTTCTTAGTATTAGAAG
>NW_013696069.1:0-709 GCF_000517525.1 Limulus polyphemus | reverse complement strand
GTAAAGTGTGTTTTGATAATGAGCACTAGCCTTATCTGTCTGGTTTGTTGTTAAATAGTTGTAACATTCAGCACATGACTGTGTAAAGTGTGTTTTCTCAGACACAACGATTAGTTTCAACCAACAACTACAGGATATTATTAAACCAGTGTTACAAGAACATCATACTAGTTTCTTTTAAAATTCTGATGTGTTTGTGATTAATGTACAAGCATACATGAAAAGTACATAAGAATGGTGTAAGGACTAACAAATAAACACTGAGTTTGGTGCTGTAAATCCTACACAAGACATTTGAATCTGGGACAAGTGCATTGAACCACTCAGTTTATTCACACATATGATACATTAGCCCTTATGCTCTACCTTCATATGCTTCAAGTAAATGACTTAATGTTTTTCACACTATTTTGAACTTCCTCATACCTTTAAATACAGGCAAAATTATTTAAAGAACAAAATTTGGACAATATCCTTTCTTAATGCATATTAAGTATTTCAATTAGAGCCATTTGGACAATACCCTTCTTCGTGCCTTGAAATACAGGAAAACATTAGTTAAAGATCAGCATTTAAAGAAAGTTTTACCAACATCCATCCTCATGTGTTGGAATACACAGAAATATATTTCAAGTAAGAACAATTCATCCTCATACTTTGAACTACATCTAATAGTGTAGTAAGTAAAATAATATCTGTTGTAGAAATC
>NW_013696068.1:0-710 GCF_000517525.1 Limulus polyphemus | reverse complement strand
GTATAACCTAACGCCAGATATCTGTTTTTGTATAACCCAACATTGCATTTTTGTTTTTGTATAACCTAACGCCAGATATTTGTTTTTGTATAACCCAACGCCAGCTATCTGTTTTTGTATAACCCAACATTGCATTTTTGTTTTTGTATAACCTAACGCCAGATATCTGTTTTTGTATAACCCAACGCCAGATATCTGTTTTTGTATAACCCAACGCCAGATATTTGTTTTTGTATAACCTAACGCCAGATATCTGTTTTTGTATAACCCAACGCCAGATATTTCTTTATATATTTCGATGCTGATTTTTTTCACTGTACCCCGGCGGGACACGGTATGTCTGCAGGTTTACAACACTAAAATCAGGGGTTCGATTCTCCTCGGTGTACGCAGCAGATAGCCCGATGTGGTTTTCCTTTAGAAAAACAACAACAACAACACACACGCTGTTCCTTAGATAATTTGTGTCCTTTTCACTTTTCTGGAATAAATTTTTTATGCTAAAACATTAACAAATATTAACAATTTCATTCTGTTGATTTCTAGCTAACTCAACTTTGATTCGCTTCACCGTTATTCTAAGTGATACAGTTTGGAATGCTGTATTCCCCTACTACAGTGTACCAGTTGGAAAGCTGTATTCCCCTACTACAGTGTACCAGTTGGAAAGCTGTATTCCCCTACTACAGTGTACCAGTTGGAAAGCTGTA
>NW_013696067.1:0-710 GCF_000517525.1 Limulus polyphemus | reverse complement strand
AGCCTACAAAGTGCATAGTTCTTCTCGTGATTCATGGCATGCGCACAATTTACTGACGTCACGACAGTACAAATTGCAAAGTTAAGCGTTCCTTATGTGTCTTCATTTTAGTGTCTACTGACTGACTGACAGATATACTACTGTATAGTGGTGCGGGTGGTGAAAACAGGCGACCTCTCCAGGCGGCCTTAGGCCCACTATCGGGGAAATCATTCACGTGATCCCGTGATTAAAAAAACGCCGGCGTACGAGCGTGAATGATCAAAGCGCAACTTAATTTTATTTTAAACAACTTAAGTTAAGCACTTCGAATTTTTTTAATACATACAAAGTACATATTTCAGGGAATTCCATTTCGTTGATTCCAAACAATGAGGAATTATAGACAGCCGTAGTTTTTTTTTCCTCGATAACGTGCAGTTCCTTTATGATAATTCGTTTAGGCTAAGACACCCACTCCCTTCTTAGAGCCATCTTACCCCACACCATTGACGTATACTTTCACAATAGCCTTCAGCCGAAATGTAAGCCATTGCCCCACACTAATATAAAGGTGTTTTCTGTGCCCTTATCCTAGATAATCTTCGAGTTACACGGCCTTTCCAATCTTTTCAGGGAACATTTAAATGGTGATTTAACTTGTATAAATACATTTCTAAATGCAGCAATAATCTTCGAGTTACACGGCCTTTCCAATCTTTTCAGGGAAC
>NW_013696066.1:0-710 GCF_000517525.1 Limulus polyphemus | reverse complement strand
CTCACTAATCATGCCCTAACACAATTAACCGATGTGCAGAGGTAATATTCTCCTAGGCAATGGAGCATGTCCAAACTCTAATATCCGAGTACACAGTTGTAGCCGGTCAATGAAAATTATGAGTTAATCCCTTATTAATCTTATGGGACTAAAACAAATCCAGATATATTGAAAGACTTTATTATCATCTTTCAGATAATAGAACAAATTCTAAACGTTTGATTATTAATCACCTCATGGAAAGGTCCTCCTTGAATTATTGGATTTCAATTCACAATGAATTGAGTAAAACCCTTCCACGACTGTAAGACGAATTTAGTTTAAAGCCATCCTGCCATGGTAAGGTATTTTTTTCTTATAGCTTTAGCTTTATTTAACGTCAGTTCAAAAGCAGAGATGCTCTGGTTAAAAAGTGATCACCAAAGTACAGAGAATAGCAAACTTACCACGCATTATAGTTTAAGATGCTTTCTCCCAGGCCAGGAATTCGAGGCCTAAACTTTATGAGTCTTTCATCTGTGGCAGGACCATTTACATCCACACTCACAAACATAGTTTTTCTTTTTTATGGGTAACCAATAGTATATATATATATAAACGTTTAATATAGTATTTTTAAGAGTCACTCATTATTTGATTTCTTATTTCACTTATTACTTAAAATTTTCTCTTTTTCAACAGCTGCTTTTAGTTTCTTGCTCATGATAATT
>NW_013696065.1:0-710 GCF_000517525.1 Limulus polyphemus | reverse complement strand
AATTTACCACTATTCCTGTACACGTGTATCGAAAGAATTTACCGCTATTCCTGTATAAGTGTATCGAAATAATTTACCACTATTCCTGTATAAGTGTATCGAAAGAATTTACCACTATTCCTGTATAAGTGTATCGACAGAATTTACCACTATTCCTGTAGAAGTATATCGAAAGAATTTACCACTATTCCTGTACACGTGTATCGAAATAATTTACCGCTATTCCTGTATAAGTGTATCGAAATAATTTACCACTATTCCTGTATAAGTGTATCGAAAGAATTTACCACTATTCCTGTAGAAGTATATCGAAAGAATTTACCACTATTCCTGTACACGTGTATCGAAATAATTTACCGCTATTCCTGTATAAGTGTATCGAAATAATTTACCACTATTCCTGTACAAGTGTATCGAAAGAATTTACCACTATTCCTGTACAAGTGTATCGAAATAATTTACCACTATTCCTGTATAAGTGTATCGAAAGAATTTACCACTATTCCTGTACACGTGTATCGAAATAATTTACCACTATTCCTGTACACGTGTATCGAAATAATTTACCACTATTCCTGTACAAGTGTATCGAAAGAATTTACCACTATTCCTGTATAAGTGTATCGAAAGAATTTACCACTATTCCTGTACAAGTGTATCGAAATAATTTACCACTATTCCTGTACACGTGTATCGAAATAATTTACCAA
>NW_013696064.1:0-710 GCF_000517525.1 Limulus polyphemus | reverse complement strand
AGTCCGAATTAATTACGTACAGTAATTATAAAACTTTCCTCTTAAACAGAGTCTGAATTAATTACGTACAGTAATTATACAACTTACTTCTTGCGTTGTATTATTTCTTCTTCATCATCATAACGTTTATGTTTAATTTCATCGATATTACTGATAAGTTGAATGAATGACCTAAATTGAAAACAAAAACTTTTTTAGCAAGATACAAATTGCTCAGCTTACAATGTATATTTGAATATACTCTTATTCATGTAACAAACATTTTAAATCAAACAACATAGAACATTACTGAAAATCATAAGTTATAAACATTCTGTGTTAAGACAATTCCACCATCAATTTTGGGAATAATTTTACCACATACAAACTTACATTTCTAACTTACATAAAAAAAGAAAAATTACATTTATATACGAGGATATAACTATATAAACAAAAGTAAGATGTTAAACTTACATCTTCAAGTAAGTTATCATTTTGCGTAACTTATGTTCAAGACTTATGGATTAAGTTTACTTCGAATAAGAAAGAAATAACTTACTCTCTGTCTATGACTAAACATATTACACCAACATCATCCGCTATGATATTAGCTGTACGAACATCATCCCTGTAACATAAGAGACAATATTTATTTTACTAAAACCTATCAGTTGAGATTTCTGAATGCTACTGTTATATGATACATAGATGCTACATCATTGAACTCG
>NW_013696063.1:0-710 GCF_000517525.1 Limulus polyphemus | reverse complement strand
TAGTGAAAGAAGGATCACACCTTCTAACCTTCAACAGAATATTGAATATTATATAACTAACATTAATAAAATTCAAAATAGGTTTAACAAGGTTAGGTACATTTGTCACACCTTCTAATCTTCAACAGAATATTGAATATTATATAACTAACATTAATAAAATTCTTCTTTCACTACCTTCTGACCATCAGCAGAACACCCAACATTATGTGCCTAATACTGTTTAACCTTTTCTGTCACACTTTCTGACACTCAGCAGAACATACAACATTATTATGTACCTAATACTGTTTAACCTATTCGGTCACACTTTCTGACACTCAGCAGAACATCCAACATTATGTATCTAACCTTGTTAAACCTATTTTGTCACACCTTCTAACCTTCAACAGAATATTGAATATTATATAACTAACATTAATAAAATTCTTCTTTCACTACCTTCTGACCATCAGCAGAACACCACTTTCTGACACTCAGCAGAACATACAACTGACAGAATAGGTTAAACAGTATTAGTACATAATGTTGTATGTTCTGCTGAGTGTCAGAAAGTGTGACAGACTAGGTTAAACAGTATTAAGTACATAATGTTGTATGTTCTTGTGAGTGTCAGAAAGTGTGACAGAATAGGTTAAACAGTATTAAGTACATAATGTTGTATGTTCTGCTGAGTGTCAGATAGTGTGACAGAATAGGTTAAACAGTAT
>NW_013696062.1:0-710 GCF_000517525.1 Limulus polyphemus | reverse complement strand
ATGTACTACAACATCTGGTGAACTGTTTATAAACAGAAGTAATGTTGTGAATAACCTGTCACAACGTTCTCAGAATAACCTAAAGAACTAATTATAGATACGAACTGTATTTATAAGCTTGTATACCAGTTGTCAGATACTGTTACCTGCTGCTACACCTATCAGGGCAAACACTGTCGATAGAAATATAGTTATATACAAATATACAAAACAACGGCCTTCTGTCCATTCTGTGGATCGTCGGATCAATAACCGTCACCGTCCATGCTCTTTCAACCACGTGGACGTTATAACGCGATGGTCAATCACACTATTCGTTGTTAAAGAAGAAAGAATTGGCGGTGAGGGACGGCAAGTGTAGATTTCCCTCTAACAGCTTTGAGGGAAATTGAACAAAAATCATAAGCTAATTTATAACATTTTATTTTGTCAAGAGTTTTAGGCACGAAATACCTTCTTTCGTAGATTGACTTAGCAGAATCAGTGGCTATGACGAAAAACGTGTAAACCGGAGGTTTGAGGATGATGGAAGAGAATGATTCTGTCAAGTAGATTGACCCGTTCATCGGAAAGATGTCGAATGGAACAGTTCGGCTGAGGGAGTCATCTTGTTTGGTATAGTGGACTATTCCATTTAGCCCAAGGTCAGGGTCCACAGCGGCCACCTGAGAATAGTAACAAAACCGTGTACTGTGAGTGGCCAGATCGAT
>NW_013696061.1:0-710 GCF_000517525.1 Limulus polyphemus | reverse complement strand
CGGTAAACTTGGTGACTTATAACGACCAAATTTGGGGTTCGATCCCTGCAATAGGTACGGTACAGTGTATAGTTTTGTGTTTAACATTAAACCAACAATCTTTTTTAAGTGTTCATCTTGATATGCATGACTAGAATAAGTCAAAAGAAGGTCTTATCTCGACGTTCAATTCAATTTACAAGACAGGAGAAAACGGGTGACCCTTAGTGTGTCATCAATAAACGAGTCCAAACTTTTACTGTTTGTGACTGGGTCTAAAGATGAATCAATGTTTTATCACTACACACAAGACGAAAATATTACTGTTTGTGATTAGGTACAAAGATGAATCAATGTTTATCACTACACACAAGACGAAATTATTACTGTTTGTGATTAGGTACAAAGATGAATCAATGTTTATCACTACACACAAGACGAAACTATTACTGTTTGTGATTAGGTACAAAGATGAATCAATGTTTTATCACTACACACAAGACGAAACTATTACTGTTTGTGATTAGGTACAAAGATGAATCAATGTTTATCACTACACACAAGACGAAAATATTACTGTTTGTGATTAGGTACAAAGATGAATCAATGTTTATCACTACACACAAGACGAAACTATTACTGTTTGTGATTAGGTACAAAGATGAATCAATGTTTTATCACTACACACAAGACGAAAATATTACTGTTTGTGATTAGGTCCAAAATTAAAT
>NW_013696060.1:0-710 GCF_000517525.1 Limulus polyphemus | reverse complement strand
CCTAGAGACGAGGTTAGAACAACCATTAAAAAGCCATAATCCTACAGATGAGGTTAGAACAACCATTAAAAAGCCATAATCCTACATATGAGGTTAGAACAACCATTAAAAAGCCATAATCCTACATATGAGGTTAGAACAACCATTAAAAAGCCATAATCCTACATATGAGGTTAGAACAACCATTAAAAAGCCATAATCCTACAGATGAGGTTAGAACAACCATTAAAAAGCCATAATCCTACAGATGAGGTTAGAACAGCCATAAAAAGTTCTAGTCCTACAGACGGAACAAGAACAGTCATGAAAAGGTCCTAAATCCTACAGACGAGGTTAGAACAGTCATACAAAAAGTCCTAAATCCTATAGACGAGGTTAGAACATAAAAAGTCCTTGTCCTACAGACGACGTTAGAACAGTCATACAAAAAAGTCCTTGTCCTACAGACGGAACTAGAACAGTTATACAAAAAGTCCTTGTCCTACAGACGAAGTTAGAATAACCATAAAAAAATCCTAGTCCTACAGACGGAACTAAAACAGTCATTAAAAAATTCCTTGTCCTACACACGGAACTAGAACAATCATAAAAAAAGTCCTAGTCCGACAGACGAAAATAGATCAGTCATACCGGCTATAATCAGTATTTTCTTAGAATAAAAACGTCCTAGTCCTAGAGACGAAGCTAGAACAGTCATAAAAAGTCTCAGT
>NW_013696059.1:0-710 GCF_000517525.1 Limulus polyphemus | reverse complement strand
TTTCAGAAACAAGAGCCGCTTATTCACCTCCTCTATTCAGAGACATCAGATCTGTTAAAATCAATTATGCTTAGATTCATCATGTTTGATGTTGTTGGGGAAAAAAAGTGGTCGCCAACTTGCAACGATAGATGCGTATCTGCACCAATTTCCATACTTCCAATATCCATTAGGTTCTTGCTTTCATGTCAGTGTCTTTTGTATTTAGTGGGAGCCTTGTTTGCAAGTAACTAGTTACTGCTTGATAGAATTGCAGCATTTCAATCCTTTGGGTCTTTTGCCTTCCTTTGTCAACATTTGAACACTGCACAGATCTCACCAACATGTCCTACATCCAGAAGTGAGGGACCAAGAAAGAGTCCAAAAGCTCATTAGGGAATTGTGCACTGCGTTGCCAACCATTGATGATGGTGATATTTCCAGGGTCACAGATGAATGGAAACTGTACAGGGCTGTGGATATAATGGAAGATCAGATCTACAGAAAAGGCAATTTGGATATGAATAGATCACTTCTGGAATTATGTCTTAAGTTTGAAGAATGCTAATGGAGAGCTAAAGTATCCATACTTAAGGAAAGTAGTACTTACGTGTCTGTGCATTCCCCATGGTAATGCCGATGTGGAAAGAAGCCTGTCAGTTAATAAGAAACTTGTTACTGCAGAAAGATCACTACTGTCTGAGGAATCAGTAAATGGACTAAGACTTACC
>NW_013696058.1:0-710 GCF_000517525.1 Limulus polyphemus | reverse complement strand
TTGTTATATTGCTCAAAATAACATCTGTTTCTTATGTTGCTTTGATTGTGGTCCTTGTTATATTGCTCCAATAACATCTGTTTCTTATGTTGCTTTGATTGTGGTCCTTGTTACACTCGCATACTCTAGTAAATACAATATATATTTTAAATTTTAAAGCTATTAAGAACCGGAACTAAACACCGGCACGGGGGTAGGGGGTGGGGAGATTAACTTTATCAAGCAAACTGTCATTAGTAATAAACTCTCTAGACCGATTGAACGAGTAACAACGAAAACTCTATTATAAGTTTAACGGAACTAATGAATGTACAGGGTTACCTTATTGGTTTACCTCGACACACAATACATACATACACAGTAAGGAACAAGGCAGTCACATGACCGGAGATTGCTTGACGACTCTGTAAAGGTATCTTGGCGCCCCGGGGTGTTGGTTTAGAGTAGGGTTGTTTTTGTCGTTTTCAAAATGCTTCTACGATTTTGCGTTTTATGATGTTTGGTTGTTTGTTTAAAATTACAGTGTTTTAAACAGATATGCCATGTTCTTGTTTTTTTTTTCTAGTTACAATGTGATAAACATGGGAGAGTGATTTCTTTTCTTAAGGTTTTTCAGATGTAGAATTCTGGGCAATTATTCTAATAAACCAATGAACAACAAAACATTACTATTGAATATACCATTCATCTCTGAAATCATTGAGATAATA
>NW_013696057.1:0-710 GCF_000517525.1 Limulus polyphemus | reverse complement strand
GCCAGCCTGGGCAGCTGCCATTTCTGCTGCAGCTACTGCTAGAGTACTAACTCCACGACCTCTTCCTCCACGCCTGCCAGAGCCTCGTGGCCTCCCTCGACCACGACCTGATCCACGTTTTATGCTTGCTGGAGAAGGGGTTCTGAGAGCAGGATCTGATGATGGATTAGATGCCTGACTTTCTAAGAGTCCTGTGGGTATAAACAAAGAAAAAATTTTCGTTGTGGTTATTTCAACAATTACAGATCTACACTATTTACTACTACCACATCTCTTGGAGATATATCAACACCAAAGGAGAAGTAAGCAAGCTACTTAGTTCATACTCTATTCCTCAGTCCTAGAAGTAAGCAAGCAACTAAGTTCCCACCCTAATCCCCAAGTCCTAGAAGTAAGCAAGCTACTTAGTTCCCACTCTACTCCCCAAGTCCAAGAAGTAAGCAAGCTACTTAGTTCCCACTCTACTCCCCAAGTCCTAGAAGTAAGGAAGCTACTTAAGTTCCCACTCTACTCCCCAGTCCTAAAAGTAAGCAAGCTACTTAGTTCCCACTCTACTTCCCAAGTCCTAGAAGTAAGCAAGCTACTTAGTTCCCACTCTACTCCCCAGTACTAGAAGTAAGGAAGCTACTTAAGTTCCCACTCTACTCCCCAGTCCTAGAAGTAAGCAAGCAACTAAGTTCCCATTCTACTCCCCAAGTCCTAGAAGTAAG
>NW_013696056.1:0-710 GCF_000517525.1 Limulus polyphemus | reverse complement strand
ATCGCGTTAATCATAGTATTTTTTTTTTTTTTTGCTGTTAAAGAAATACAAAAAAAGGATCATTTTTTACGTTTTTTGTCTGTTAGCGGCAAAAAAAAGATACGCACTGGGCTATCTGTGTACTGCCAAGATATAAAAACCCGATTTTTAGCGTTATAAACCCTCAGACTTTCCACTGAGCCTCCGGGGGGCAATTCTTACTGTTTAAAAAGATATACACATGGCAGGTATTTATTCATGTTTACCGGGATCACAATTTTTTTTTCAATCACTTTAATAAGAGACACCGATTTATGAGAGCAAATATTACTTCTAAAATTTAGATATATCCGCAATTAACACCCAGACTTTCTTTTAGTTATACAATGCTTTCAGTTCCCGCTTAAAAAGTACACGCTAAACGATTTGAAACTTAAGCCAGTTAGTTAAAAAATTAATATATGTTTGACAGTGGGGAAAATATATTAGATTTTGTTTATTATGTAGTAGAAAAAGTAAAGGCTTTTCGTTTATGACACAATAAACTACTTGGAATATAAACAGAAATTCTCGCGTATGACTCACAATTTCTAGCTACTTGGAATATAAACAGAAATTCTCGCGTATGACACAATAAACTACTTCGAATATAAACAGATATTCTCGCGTATGACACAATAAACTACTTGGAATATAAACAGAAACTCTCGCGTATGACTCAAAATTTCTAG
>NW_013696055.1:0-710 GCF_000517525.1 Limulus polyphemus | reverse complement strand
GTAAAGTTTACAACAGTGTACACAAGGGTTGTGAAGCTTACAACAGTGTACACAAGGGCTGTAAAGTTTACAACAGTGTACACAAGGGTTGTAAGGTTCACAACAGTGTACACAAGGGCTGTAAGGTTCACAACAGTGTACACAAGGGCTGTAAAGTTTACAATAGTGTACACAAGGGTTGTAAGGTTTACAACAGTGTACACAAGGGTTGTAAAGCTTACAACAGTGTACACAAGGGTTGTAAAGTTTACAACAGTGTACACAAGGGTTGTAAAGCTTACAACAGTGTACACAAGGGTTGTAAGGTTCACAACAGTGTACAGAAATGAATAATGTTTTTATTTTGTAGAAAAGTAAGAAATTTTAAGCTTAGTTGTCGAGTTTCAATATGATTACATTGATGTCCTGTATTATGATTTAACATCTTATATATTATCCAAAGCAAAATACTCCATTTTGTGTTTATAAAATTATCTTTTGTTGATAAAAGAAAACCTTACTAATTAACATCACACTTAAGATAATCTAACTCCCAGTGTCCTAGTTTTGTTATTTATTTTATAACAATACAAAGATAAAACGAGTTTGATTAAATTGGTTTCATTATTGTACGTTTAAGTTCTGTTAAAGACTGATGTAAAAACAAACTTACCAGTAAACATCATACATGGGATGATTCAACTCCTTAAGTTTGACATTGTTGTTACTCA
>NW_013696054.1:0-710 GCF_000517525.1 Limulus polyphemus | reverse complement strand
GTTGGGTGGTGATGACCAGCTAAATTAGGAATGACTAGCACAGATAGCTCTCGTGTAGGTTTGCGCGAAATTCAAAACAAACAAACAAACAGTATTCCTATGTTATTGTATAAATAAACTCATTTGAATCGGTTCTTGGGCATTATATTTTTATCAAATCAAATCAAGAACAGTATTTTGTCATATTGGGTAACTTGTTTTAAACACCGCTTCGAAATGATAACTTATTTTTGTTTGTTATCTTATTACAAGTTACAGATTTTATAGTAAGGAAGAATATGTTTTAAAACAGTTCCGACGTTTCGTTTACTGGTGTGATCATTCTTAAGCACACATGTTTCAACAATAAATAATACTATCTTGTTGTTGTTGTCGTTGTTAAGCTACACAATAGGCTATCTGTTTTGTGTCCACTACTGGTATCAAAACACGATTTGTAGTGGTATATACCCTCAGACTTACTGCTGAGCCACTGGGGGTATGAAAAACGGATTTTGCAATGATTGTGTGATAAACTTAAATCCTCTGTTTTTACTATACTTAATAGAAGTTACACTTGAAATAATAAAATCTACTCGTTCCTGTTATCATTAGTTTCAGATTCCCAGTGTTTATATTTTTAAAGATGCGGGTGTTTACACGAATCTGTAGTGTATACTGAAAGGATTTTGGCATTTTGGCAATAAAGTTAGAAAAAAAAACACGACATT
>NW_013696053.1:0-710 GCF_000517525.1 Limulus polyphemus | reverse complement strand
GTATAATTAGCTACCTGTCTTCTTGATCCCTGCTTGTTTTTGTAACTGTAATTAGCTACCTGTCTTCTTGATCTCTGCAATTTAATGTGCCACTTAGCGTCAAAAAATATAAACAGATTTCACGTGAGCTTATTTCCCTCGTGAAGATGAATAAATAGTGTGCATAGTTTCATAACGTAGGACTGACTTGAATTCACTTAGCGATTTTGAAATAGATTACTTCAACAGTCTGTATTAAACATTTCCAGCTTTTGTTTTCTTTATGAAATATGTTTTAACATTGTTATACTACAGAACGTTTTACATCATGACCCCGAGAACACATAGCCCGGGTGTGGCCTATTGCGAAGGTTCAACAGCTAGAAACAGGATACCGGTGAGCCAGCTCCGCAGTTTGAGTTGTGGGCATGTCATAAATAATGCTAGCCAATCCTGTTATTCAACTTAAAGTGCCGGATAAAGCAATTGTGACGGATAGTGCCTTTATGTTGGTTGTAATTAAACACGTGTGCATATAAAGCCGAAAGTTTCAAGAAAAGTCTAAAGACTTTTACAGGTCCCAATAATGAAATACTCTTAAATTGTCATATGTTAAAAAAAACATCCTTAGCTTTAATTATTAAAAAAAATTAAAAACACATACAAATTAATGGTGGTTTTCAGAACTGAAGAAAATACCTTTTATCGTTTAGTATCGTTATTCACATCTC
>NW_013696052.1:0-710 GCF_000517525.1 Limulus polyphemus | reverse complement strand
GTAGTAACAGCCTTGTCAGAATCAGTTCGTCATAGTAATGTATTAATGTTGTCAGAATCAGTTCGTCATAGTAACGTATTAATGTTGTCAGCGTCATAGTAATGTATTAATGTTGTCATCCGATCCACACGTCGACAATCAGCCGCGGTTCACCATTTTCACACGTCGACAATCAGCCGCGGTTCATTCGATCCACACGTCAACAATCAGCTGCGATTTATCCGATCCACACGTCAACAATCAGCTGCGGTTTATCCGATCCACACGTCAACAATCAGCCGCGGTTCATCCGATCCAACAGGTGGAACCACATTGGGCTATCTATTATGTCCAACAGGTGGAGCCACATTGGGCTATCTGTTATGTCCAACAGGTAGAATCGAGCCCCCGATTTTAGCGTCGTAAATACGTTAACTTAACACTGTAATACCATCGGAAGGGAAAAATTAGAACATAAAACAGATAGTCTACAGAAAACAGAACACTAAAACTGACATAAAAAGTTGGTACTATAGTTTGAGAAAGTACTTACATTATAATATTAAATACTGTTTATTTTTTCTGTGTGTGTGCGAAACTTTACATTTCTGTTAAATTTAAGTCTGCAGTTTTAATTTTATCCACCAATTATTTTCCTACTTCTTTTATTTGTTTTGTTTTAATATCGATTAAATTTGCCTAAAGAGTAACACTTCCTGTCGTTGAATTCA
>NW_013696051.1:0-710 GCF_000517525.1 Limulus polyphemus | reverse complement strand
ATATATAACTACAGTTTTAAGAGTTACCTATAAAGTCCTTATAAAATATTAGTTACAGAGGTTTGATTAAAAGTAATAGTTTGCAGAACAAAATGATGACTGGTTGTTTATAATGTCACGAAAAACCGGCGTGTGAACGAATCAGAATGTAAAAAAACAACAGCAGCAAAATAAAAAAAATATATTCGGTGTATTAATATTTACATTTTTACATAACGAGTGGGGTACTAAGTACACTAAATCCGGTTTGAGGCGTTTTTAGATGTACATGTTGTCTGGACGAAATTGCATTTTCAGTTGTGGGTGTGTTGTTAGAGTGATAGTCAATGCCGTTATTCGGTTAAGAGTAGCTATTTCAGGCAGAGGGTGCTGTCGGCTATTTGTTTTTCCTTTGGTTTGTAGCTCAAATTATGAAAAAACAAATAATACAGAATAAAATTATGTCCATTACAACTGCATAAATGATTGGCGAATCATTCATTGTTCGTGCTACATCGGTTACGAAACGATTTGACGTTTTGGAAGGAAGTTGAGGACTTCAATAGAAAAACATGTTCTCATAGTTGACACGATCCTCCGGAGATAAAAACATGTTCTCATAGTTGACACGATCCTCCGGAGTTAAAAACATGTTCTCATAGTTGACACGATCCTCCGGAGTTAAAAACAGGTTCTCATAGTTGACATGATCCTCCGGAGTTAAAAACAAG
>NW_013696050.1:0-710 GCF_000517525.1 Limulus polyphemus | reverse complement strand
AACAGTTGTGTGATACTAACAGTGACTTAGTCATGTCTAGCTACAGCTTGGAATGTCAAAGTTCAGCGTTTATTTCCAAATAAGGACCGTTACAAACTGTAACTGCTGCCTCAGAAGAAAGGGGGGGATTATGTGTTATTAAACTGTTATATATATTAACAACAACTTTTGTTCTTTACATGAAGTGTTTAACAAAAACCATTTAAACAGATATTCATTAAAATAATGTAAAGTGGAACTAAACGTGTGCTTATATTACCGTGACTCGCACATAGGTGTGTCACTTGACCCACTAGCATAATCTCTTGGTATAACATCCGAGTAAGTGTTTTTTAAACAAGTACCTTTGTGGATGTGATGAAGTAAATATATTTTAATACCATCTTATGCTAATCATATGTATTGTCAAACAAATTGAAATATACATAACACAGATTTAAACTGGAACTCATATCAACGACACAGGTGTGTCACTTGACCCACTAGTATAATCTCTTGGTATAACATCCGAGTAAGTGCTTTTTAAACAAGTACCTTTGTGGAAGTGATGAAGTAAATATATTTTAATACCATCTTATGCTAATCATATGTATTGTCAAACAAATTGAAATATACATCACACAGATTTAAACTGGAACTCATATCAACGACATAGGTGAAAGAATGGTCAATAACATTACTTAAATTTGCAGATGATATTAAGGTCTTGG
>NW_013696049.1:0-710 GCF_000517525.1 Limulus polyphemus | reverse complement strand
GCTGTATACTGGAACTAGATCAAAAACTTGTCTTTATAATTGATTATATATTACAAAATCTGTATACCGGAACCAGATCAAAAACTTGTCTTTATAATTGATTATATATTACAAAATCTGTATACCGGAACCAGATAAAAAACTTGATTATATATTACAAAATCTTACAAAATCTGTATACCGGAACCAGATCAAAAACTTGGTTATATATTACAAAATCTTACAAAACCTGTATACCGGAACCAGATCAAAAACTTGATTATATATTACAAAATCTTACAAAGCCTGTATACCGGAACCAGATCAAAAACTTGATTATATATTACAAAATCTTAACTTCCGTAGCATAATAATAGATGAGGAACTGGTTGATAACAGAATCTAAATCCTAATTCTTTCTTGTATAAACTATAGAAACAAAATCTTAAATCTTTACTTGATTACAGAAGCTAAATCTTTTATACATTTCTTTTCCTGATAATGGACTATAGGTAAAGATAGTCTCTTACCTGTTCCAGTGAACGAGGATCGTGGAAATAAGGCCTGAAACGTAATGAGTTATGAACAGTAAAACCTCTCCTACTTTTTCTTATGTTAATATGCTCCAAAGGAACAAGTTATTCTTTGTTTATAAGGAGTTTTAGAGACAGAATCTTTTCTCACTTCAAAATAGGACTAAAAGTGTAAAATCTCACAGCTTTCCTTGCTTT
>NW_013696048.1:0-710 GCF_000517525.1 Limulus polyphemus | reverse complement strand
ACCTTTACCTTTATAAATGCGGATGATGCTGGCATTTTTCAGTCGCTGAGGGATTTGCTCCGTGTCCCATGTGCCAGTTTTATAGCAATACAACAATTGACTACAATGATAATCCAAGGTAGCTAGCTCAAATTTTACCAGTTATTTAGCAAATTTCTAAAAATTATAAATTCATATATATTATTGTTAAAGGAATAAGTATTTTTTATAATAGTTCACTTAAGTGGGAATTGGCACTGATCATGATTTTAAACATTTTGCTAACAATAATAGAATCTTTGGTAAATATGAAGTTTTTGCTAACTTGCTTTTTTTTGCCATTGAAGTGTTATAACTCCTGTAATATCAAGTAGTGTATGAATACATACATATTTAGCAGATCAGTCATCTGTTAATTGTTTTAGTATTTGTGTAATGGTTTATTAGAGGATCTCATTCAAAACTCTTGTGAAAGTTTATGGACATAAAAGGATATATTGAAGTTTGTAATATGTTTTTTTACTTGAGTGGTTGAATGCTAACTTACTGATCTGCTGTCATTTTTCCAAACTATGGTACTCTGATTCCTCAGTTTTAGATGTTTTTGTAAGGGGAGAATAGAGATACTGCATCATATATTAACTTTAAGTTAAAACTATGCATAGAAATACCGTAGTTGATATGTCATGAAATATTCATATATTATTAAATAATGCTAAGCAAGTAATTTT
>NW_013696047.1:0-710 GCF_000517525.1 Limulus polyphemus | reverse complement strand
TTTTCGTTATTTTTAATTTTTTTCTAATGTTTTTTTTTCGTTTATTTTTAATTTTTTCTAATGTTTTTTTTTTCGTTATTTTTAATTTTTTTCGTTATTTTTAATTTTTTTCTAATTCAATGGTTTTTAATGTTCTTTTGACTAGAGGGAGTTTTAACGTCAGATTATGAGGGCGTGGTTAAAGACCTGGATTTTTTTGTTAAATTTAATTTAATTTAAAACTGAAACACCTTGAATGGTATAAAACGCGAATAAGTTTAGATTGGTAGGATGGGCAGTTTGTGGTGTGCAAACACGGATATCGAAACATGACTTTTGTCGTTATGGGGGAGTTACAGTGATGGATTTATTATTGAATTACCGAGTTTAGTAGTCAGTTCGTTTTTGTTACTTTAAGATTGTGTTTCAGTGATGTACCAGAGATTCGAAAAAGTGTCGTATATATGAAAGAAAAAATAGCAAGACCGTGAAAACAATATAACATACAAATAAAAAAAAGTAGGGGTCTGTTTACTTAATATGCATCTTTATAAGATTGAAAAGCCAGATTTACTACCCTTGGTTAAATTAAGACTATCCAATAAATATTATTGCATACTGTTACAATGAGAGGGATGTGTAGTAGACTTAATTATTTGGAGAAGCAACAACAACAACAACAACAAAAAATGGTTACCGGTATCTGTAAGCTCTAAAAATCAATATAACAA
>NW_013696046.1:0-710 GCF_000517525.1 Limulus polyphemus | reverse complement strand
AGTTAAAAGATGTAAACTAGAGGTTGTTCATAGTCGAAACATTTAAACTAGAGTTTGTTCATAGTCGAAACATTTAAACTGGAGGTTGTTCATAGTTGAAAGATGTAAACTAGAGTTTGTTCATAGTTGAAACATTTAAACTAGAGTTTGTTCATAGTCTAAACATTTAAACTAGAGTTTGTTCATAGTTGGAAGATGTAAACTAGAGTTTGTTCATAGTCGAAACATTTAAACTAGAGTTTGTTCATAGTTGAAAGATGTAAACTAGAGTTTGTTCACAGTCGAAACATTTAAACTAGAGTTTGTTCATAGTTGAAAGATGTAAACTAGAGTTTGTTCATAGTTGAAAGATGTAAACAAGAGTTTGTTCATAGTCGAAACATTTAAACTAGAGTTTGTTCATAGTTGAAAGATTTAAACAAGAGTTTGTTCATAGTCGAAACATTTAAACTAGAGTTTGTTCATAGTTGAAAGATTTAAACAAGAGTTTGTTCACAGTCGAAACATTTAAACTAGAGTTTGTTCATAGTTGAAAGATTTAAACAAGAGTTTGTTCATAGTCGAAACATTTAAACTAGAGTTTGTTCATAGTTGAAAGATTTAAACTAGAGTTTGTTCATAGTCGAAACATTTAAACTAGGGTTTGCTCCTAGTTGAAAGATTTAAACTAGAGTTTGTTCATAGTCGAAACATTTAAACTAGGGTTTGCT
>NW_013696045.1:0-711 GCF_000517525.1 Limulus polyphemus | reverse complement strand
AAGATAAAGAATGGATTGATGACGAATGTAAGAAGATAAAAGATGGATTGATGACGAATGTAAGAAGAAAAAGGATGGATTGATGACGAATGTAAGAAGATAAAGGATGGATTGATGAGGAATGTAAGAAGATAAAGGATGGATTGATGACGAATGTATAAAGATAAAGAATGGATTGATGAGGAATGTAAGAAGATAAAGGATGGATTGATGAGGAATGTAAGAAGATGAAGAATGGATTGATGAGGAATGTAAGAAGATGAAGGATGGAATGATGAGGAATATAAGAAGATAAAGGATGGATTGATGACGAATGTATAAAGGATGGATTGATGAGGAATGTAAGAAGATTCATCAATCCATCCTTTATCTTCTTACATTCCTCATCAATCCATCCTTTATCTTCTTACATTCCAAAGGATGGATTGATGACGAATGTAAGAAGATAAAGGATGGTTTCATGAGAATGTAAGAAGATTGATGAGGAATGTAAGAAGATAAAGGATGGATTGATGACGAATGTAAGAAGATAAAGGATGGATTGATGAGGAATGTAAGAAGATGAAGGATGGATTGATGAGGAATGTAAGAAGATAAAGGATGGATTGATGACGAATGTATAAAGATAAAGAATGGATTGATGAGGAATGTAAGAAGATAAAGATGGATTGATGAGGAATGTAAGAAGATAAAGGATGGATTGATGAGGAA
>NW_013696044.1:0-711 GCF_000517525.1 Limulus polyphemus | reverse complement strand
GTTGGATATTTTTATAATGGTTTACCTAAAATGGCTCAAATAAGACAAATTCTAAATAATCACTAGAATAACTCAGTTTATGGAGAAAATCACACATGAGAACATTAAAAATATTCATTTCAGTCGGTAAAAAAGTTTATAATTTATAATGGTACCATAAGATAATGATAAAGTATGAACCTTATTTAGTGAACTCTTTTGTAATATACAAGTTACCAATCTCTTGATTTGAGTTACTTTAGTAACTGTTTCTTTGTAAAAATTAAACATTACATCAAGCTCCTTCCTTTCCAGCATTAAAATAAAATTATTTCAAGCTACTAAGCAAAATATAAATTAGCCATATGGTTTCTACTGGTTACCTTGAACAGCTGATGGCACCTATGCTGCTTGAGGTAATGCTTTTTAGTTTTTGATTGCTTAAATATTGTCACGTATTTATAGAATAAAAAATTCTGAATGTTTTGGAATTTAAGGTTGTTAAGCTTAGACTGACTTCGGTTTTTAAATTAAAGAAAAAATAATTTTTAATAAATTACAATTAAGCTTTGTCTATTAGTAGTCACCTCTGTCATAAATTTGTTTTTAGCCTAGATTAATAAATGTTACAGGATCAAATGTAAAGTTAAAATTACCAAAACAAAAGCAAGACAGTGTTACAAATTACATTTTTTTATACACTACACTAAACAATTAAATGTTGTTAAAATC
>NW_013696043.1:0-711 GCF_000517525.1 Limulus polyphemus | reverse complement strand
TATTTGTTATGAAAATTCTCTCTATAAATAACGTGGTTCATGTGTTTTTGAAGGAACTTTTTATTAACAAATATGTCCCCTGGTGAGTTAGCGATAAGTCTAAGGACTTATAAGGCTAAAATCCGGGGTTCGATTCTCCCCGCAATTGAGACAGAAGTTAGCCCAATATGGCTTAGCTATAAAACAGTCAATCTGTAGAAAGCCTGGAAACAGAAGAATACAACAGTAAAATACGTCATATTTAAGGACAATTTCAATAGCTAAGTTTACATTAATCTATTACTCTTGTCCTTATTGTTTAATCAACAAATATACCCATTATATCACATCTGGAATATTAGTGATATTTTGAATTGTGTGTATAGTCTTGGAAAGGAATATCTGAACTCTGTCTAATTGTGGATGTAAGAAATATAGGTGTTGTGAATTACAACCATTTAACACAACTTGTTGTGGATTACAACCAATATAAGTGTTGTGAATTACAACCATCTAACACAACTTGTTGTGAATTACAACCAATATAGGTGTTGTGAATTACAACCAATATAGGTGTTGTGAATTACAACCATCTAACACAACTTGTTGTGAATTACAACCCTCTAACACAACTTGTTGTGGATTACAACCCTCTAACACAACTTGTTGTGGATTACAACCAATATAAGTGTTGTGAATTACAACCATCTAACACAACTTGTTGTGAATTAC
>NW_013696042.1:0-711 GCF_000517525.1 Limulus polyphemus | reverse complement strand
GCTACACACAACACCAAGCTAGATCCAGTAACGAGACTACACACAACACCAAGCTAGATCCAGTAACGAACTAGGCACAACACCAAGCTAGAACCAGTAACGAACTAGACACAACACCAAGCTATACCTAGTAACGAACTAGACACAACACCAAGCTAGATTCAGTAACGAACTAGACACAACACCAAGCTAGATATAGTAAAGAACTAGACACAACACCAAGCTAGATCCAGTAACGAACTAAACACAACACCAAGCTAGATCCAGTAACGAACTAGACACAACATCAAGCTAGATCAAGTGACGAACTAGACACAACACCAAGCTAGATCCAGTAACGAATTAGACACAAACCAAGCTAGATCCAGTAACGAACTAGACACAACACCAAGCTAGATATAGTAACGAACTAGACACAACACCAAGCTATACCCAATAATGAACTAGACACAACACCAAGCTAGATCCAGTAACGAACTAAACACAACACCAAGCTAGATCCAGTAACGAATTAGACACAACACCAAGCTATACCTAGTAACGAACTAGACACAACACCAAGCTAGATCCAGTAACGAACTAAACACAACACCAAGCTAGATCCAGTAACGAACTAGACACAGCACCAAGCTATACCTAGTAACGAAGTATACACAACACCAAGGTAGTTCCAGTAACGAACTAGACACAACACCAAGCTAGATCAAGTGA
>NW_013696041.1:0-711 GCF_000517525.1 Limulus polyphemus | reverse complement strand
CTGTATACTAATAATACACCATAGTCGCTACAGCATCAATTATACTGTATGCTAGAGCGCCATAGACACTGCAGTATCAACTATACTGTATACTAGGACACCATAGTACCTGCAGCATCAACTATACTGTATATTAGAGCACCATAGTCGCTACAGTATCAGCTATACTGTATACTAGGACACCATAGACACTGCAGTATCAACTATACTGTATACTAGGACACCATAGTACCTGCAGCATCAACTATACTGTATATTAGAGCACCATAGTCGCTACAGTATCAACTATACTGTATACTAGGACACCATAGTACCTGCAGCATCAACTATACTGTATATTAGAGCACCATAGTCACTACAGTATCAGCTATACTGTATACTAGGACACCATAGTACCTGCAGAATCAACTATACTGTATACTAGGACACCATAGTCACTACAGCATCAACTATACTGTATACTAGTACACCATAGTACCTACAACATAGACTATATTGTAGGGCATTATAGACAATGCAACATCAGTTATACTGCACACTATAACACCATTACCATTACAGGACCAAATATAATGTATAATAAGACTCTATATTTACCACACCGTCAACTATGTTGTATACTAGGACGACAAAGTCACCCCTCCACCAACCATCTTGCATACTAGGACGACAAAGTCACC
Organism: Limulus polyphemus; assembly: GCF_000517525.1. NCBI lineage: Eukaryota > Metazoa > Arthropoda > Merostomata > Xiphosura > Limulidae > Limulus > Limulus polyphemus. The sequence goes on along the minus strand of NW_013696041.1, from coordinate 31 downwards.
CCTCCACCAACCATCTTGCATACTAGGACGA
>NW_013696040.1:0-711 GCF_000517525.1 Limulus polyphemus | reverse complement strand
GTCATGACAGACTAGGTGCTATAGCCTTGAATGGTGTGTCATGACAGACTAGATACTATAGCCTTGAATGGTGTGTCAGGACAGACTAGGTGCTGTAGCCTTGAATGGTGTGTCAAGACAGACTAGGTGTTATAGCCTTGAATGGTGTGTCAGGACAGACTAGGTGTTATAACCTTGAATGGTGTGTCAGGACAGACTAGGTGCTATAACCTTGAATGGTGTGTAACATTCGTAATAGTCCTATCGATCGTTCAGAAAATGGATCACTCAGGGTGTCTACTTCATTAATAACAGACTTGGCGTTGAGTTCGTAGTGAAGTCCAAAGCTACAGCTACAACTGTAGTAACACTATCTTTCTAAGTAACATTGAACTGGTTCCAGAGGAGAAGATCAAACAACTGTAGTAACACTATCTTTCTAAGTAACATTGAACTGGTTCCAGAGGAGAAGATCAAACAACTGTAGTAACACTATCTTTCTAAGTAACATTGAACTGGTTCCAGAGGAGAAGATCAAACAACTGTAGTAACACTATCTTTTTAAGTAACATTGAACTGGTTCCAGAGGAGAAGATCAAACAACTGTAGTAACACTATCTTTTTAAGTAACATTGAACTGGTTCCAGAGGAGAAGATCAAACAACTGTAGTAACTCTAACTTTTTAAAACCGGAACAAAATAAAACGAGTCAAACCGTTAATTAAGATTAGT
>NW_013696039.1:0-711 GCF_000517525.1 Limulus polyphemus | reverse complement strand
CTGTACATGTTTGATTACCAATTACTTGAGGTGAGGTACTGTACATGTTTGACTACCAATAACTTGAAGTGAGGTACTGTACATGTTTGACTACCATTAACTTGAGGTGAAGTAGTGTACATGTTTGACTACCAATAACTTGAGGTGAGGTACTGTACATGTTTGACTACCAATAACATGAGGTGAGGTACTGTACATGTTTGACTACCAATAACTTGAGGTGAGGTATTGTACATGTTTGATTACCAATAACTTGAGGTGAGGTATTGTACATGTTTGATTACCAATAACTTGAGGTGAGGTATTGTACATGTTTGATTACCAATAACATGAGTTGAATGTTCAAATACCAGTGGGTTTTGTAAAAATGAAAGTATATTAATAACATTATTGAGTTGTTATTGAAACTTATTTATGTAACTGTATATTCAATTCTTGATCTTTCAGATGGAATGCCCTTTGTGTCGAGAAAAGTTTGAAACCTCGAGGTTGATCCCTCTTCAGAATTTTGACTAGGGTTACAAAAAATTGACTTGTACTGAAAAAAAGTTAAATTAGAATTATTATATAATTTGTAGTAAAATACTGCCCGTGATGTAGCAGTTTATATATATAGATTATTAGATTAGATTAGGGATCAAATATTCATAGTATTATTTTATGTTTGTAAATATATATATAGGTGTATGTATCCTTGTATATGGTAGTGTG
>NW_013696038.1:0-711 GCF_000517525.1 Limulus polyphemus | reverse complement strand
TATACATTCACAAATGAAATTCCTTATTCTTTTCATTGGCACAGTCGTGTAAAGAAGTTTATTTTTGCAGAGACTTGTTGAAGTAAATACTTCAACAATTTTGTATTTTCAGCCATTCAGTATGAATTCATAATTTAACCTGAACTTGTTATTGAGTAAAATAACACTTCAGGGTATTGCATTAATCATATTTACTTATTCAGTAAAAGCTTAAAATGTACTAAAGTTTTTACAGGTATTCTGCACATATCATTTTTAACATATCTATTCCTAAAAATATGTAACCAATAATATTTACTTCCAACTTGACTTTTCTTCCCTACCAGTTTGAGTTGCTTATATCTTTAGGAATGTGTGTGAATGCATGTTCAACTGTTTGGATTAGTGGGATTTTTTGAATAGGAACAAAACAGTTTTCTGTCAAATTAGGAAAAATGTGAGTATAGCTTGCTGATGCCCTAATCCTCTAGAAAACACAGTTAAAAAAAGTGAGCAACTTTGGGAGAAATCTTATGAAAGAAGGGTGCTATTGTGTGAGGGGTATATCATTCAAATTATTTTTTAATTTAAGGGATTTGGTAATGTTCGTACATATTAAATTGAAGACCAATCATTTCCTATCTATTTAACATGTATGAAGTTTTATTTTTAGGAAGGTGATATTTTGGATAAATATGAAACAACCAGTTGAGTAGCTTCATGATTTGGATG
>NW_013696037.1:0-711 GCF_000517525.1 Limulus polyphemus | reverse complement strand
ACAACATTATAATCCGAAGTGGTCCACTTTATATCCGGCCTAAAGAAGTTCTTCAAGAACTCAGCTCTGAAAGTGTAAAACAACGAAAGCCGAACGAATCAATTCTGACAGAACAGGTCAGGATATCCCACTTGTAAGACTTCCACTCACCGCTGAGAAAGATGCAACCGAGCTGATCAAAAGCGGTATCAATCTATGGTACGTCCACCACCCAGTTGAATTTCAATTTCCAAAAAATCAGATACACGCAGCATCAGGCAAGTCTTTTTATGTAATATGTTTATTAATGTTTATTTTGCTATTAATTATCCGTTGTTTGGTTAGGCGGTCGTATGTAACAAAATATGTACTGGTTCTAGTGCTATCTTTGCATGTCTTACCCTTCTAAATTTATAAGGAGATATCGGGTATAATCACATCCAGGTTATTGTTTCATCTTGAGTCAAGATATACTACCTGATATACAAAATGCGTCAAGCAAAAAACGTCAAACTACTGACCAGGATTGTAACAGCTTCCAAATCCACAGCTGAACATATTCTCACTCATGGTTTTTTCGATTTCTTTTTCCACTTTAGAACAGAAAAACCAAGACGACGTCCTCAAAATTCAGTACCAGTTCCCGTGTTCTCAACATTTTTATTCCGACGTAGAAGAACCAGTTTTCCAAGAAGACTACCACCAGACGTTTCCAGCCTTGCCATCGACTTC
>NW_013696036.1:0-711 GCF_000517525.1 Limulus polyphemus | reverse complement strand
AGTCCAATACTTAATAAATTGTTAAACGTAGATTAGTTGAGGTCTCTCTAACAAAAATTCTGGACCTTGATAATACCGAAAACGTTTTCTGCACGTGCTAAATAAACTATAGTCTAATTAACAGTTTTGTACTCTACGCGCAATAGGAAAATAAGCACAGTCGTCGCTGTACGCTTTTCTAGGACGAATTGACACACATAAAATTACTGTGACGTTTAGATCTCGTGCTATTCAATATAAAATGCGCGTCTCCTCTTCAAGAATATAAAAAATGGATTCACACGAGAAAAAAAAAACATGCGCATAGAAAAACCAAAAGCCTAGTTCGTACCTCGTACTTATCTAGACTTCCGTTGCGGCACGAGAATCACACGTGAAATATCAACAGTCGTTCTGCCCACTGACGTCGTATAGCATTTTGGCGGGAAAAAACATTGGTTTGGCATTACTAGGGTTAGCAGATGTCCCAGTTTTCAGCCTTTTTTTTTTTCTGCCGTCCCATTAGAAAGAACAAAAATATTAAATTGTTCTAGTTTTTCTGTCAGTTTTGTATGTACAGAGTTTCATTATACACGGCTCGTATAATTTTGTTGGAGAAACACCTGATAGATCATTTAGTAAATGGTTAAAAGTGTGTTACTGTAAAACAGACTGTGTTACAGACTTATTATAGTGTGAAACTTCTGTTACGTATCTGCTTGTTTGATAATT
>NW_013696035.1:0-711 GCF_000517525.1 Limulus polyphemus | reverse complement strand
TCCTCTACACTCGTGTTTCTACAACAGGCAGTTGCCGTCCATTCAACTACATTCTAAAAAAGGTTTATCTTGATGGTATCATTAGAAATATACGAGGATTAAAACATTCAGTAATCTATTACTAAAACAGTCAACCAACAAAATAAGTTATACAAATGTGTGATAATGAGTCTAAGCTTCCAAACTGTCATATGTATGTTTAAAAAACAGACTGTACCTTACTGACAATGAACGTGTGTTTATAAAACTACAGGCTGTATCTTGGTGACAATCAATTAGTTTTATAAACACACACAGACTGTACCTTACTGACAATCAATGTGTGTTTATAAAACTACAGACTGTACCTTACTGACAATCAATGTGTGTTTATAAAACTACAGGCTGTATCTTGGTGACAATCAATGTGTGTTTATAAAACTACAGGCTGTACCTTACTGACAATCAATGTGTGTTTATAAAACTACAGCTGTATCTTGGTGACAATAAACGTGTGTTTATAAAACTACAGACTGTACCTTGGCAACAATTAATGTGTGTTTATAAAACTACAGACTGTATCTTGGCAACAATTAATGTGTGTTTATAAAACTACAGACTGTACCTTACTGACAATCAATGTGTGTTTATAAAACTACAGGCTGTATCTTGGTGACAATCAACGTGTGTTTATAAAAGTACAGACTGTACCTTGGCAACAATTAATGTGTG
>NW_013696034.1:0-711 GCF_000517525.1 Limulus polyphemus | reverse complement strand
TACTTGAAAGCTGCTGTAGTATCTGTATGAACTTTACTGGAAAGCTGCTGTAGTGTCTGTATGAAGTTTACTGGAAAGCTACTGTAGTGTCTGTATGAAGTTTACTGGAAAGCTGCTGTAGTGTCTGTATGAAGTTTACTGGAAAGCTGCTGTAGTATCTTTATGAACTTTACTGGAAAGTTGCTGTAGTGTCTGTATGAACTCTTTTGGGAAGTTGCTAGTGCCTATGTGAACTTCATGGGTAAGCTGCTTTAATGGCATTATGATCTTTACCGAGAACCCGCTTTAATGTCTCTATGAACTTTACTGGGAAGCTGCTGTAGTGTATCTATGAACTTTACCGAGAACCTGCTTTAATGTCTCTATGAACTTTACTGGGAAGCTGCTGTAGTGTATCTATGAACTTTACCGAGAACCTGCTTTAATGTCTCTATGAACTTTACTGGGAAGCTGCTGTAGTGTATGTGTGAATTTTAGTGGGTGGCTGTTAGTGTTTGTATGAAGTTTAACGGGAAGCTGCTGTGGTGTTTTTATGAACTTTACCGGGAAGTTGCTAGTATCTTGAAATTTTACCAGCTAGTGACTGTATTAACTTTGCCGGAAAGTTGCTAGTATCTGTGTGAACTTTACTGGGAAGCTGCTGTGGTGTTTTTATGAACTTTACCGGGAAGCTGCTATAATGTCTTTACGGAGAAGCTGCTGTAGTGTCTG
>NW_013696033.1:0-711 GCF_000517525.1 Limulus polyphemus | reverse complement strand
TTAAAAGATCCAAAAGAAAGATAGAAAATTAAAATATCAAGAAGAAAGACAGAAAATTAAAATATCAAGAAGAAAGACAGAAAATTAAAAGATCCAAAAGAAATACTCGGATAATTGAGATATCAAGAAGAAAGACAGAAAATGAAAACATCCAAAAGAAAGACTCGGATAATTGAGATATCAAGAAGAAAGACAGAAAATTTGGGGTTGAGATTATTTGATCTGCAACTGGTGGAATCATGCATTCAATCATCATGTAATAATACTAATTGAATGATGATTACGACCAAACTTAGGAGTGTCATTTGAACAGTTTCTTGCCACGAAATTCGTTGTATGCGGAGAGAAGCTAATAATCTCTGAGTATACAAAACAAAAGGACACACCCTAGTAGCCAGTCTGTAAAAGTCCACATAGTATTGAAATATGGGTGACCACCCGAACTGGGATTTTTTCACCAGCCCGGACATCTGGAAAGCGTTTTTAAATCCCAGGATTTTTTACTATTTGAATTTCCAGTTATATGTACATGTATCTTATGTGTGAACTTAGGAAACAATTTTTGCGCGCGCCTTAAACTTAAGACATCTAATGCATAAGCGCACGCTTTAAAAACGTTTTTTTTCTTTTAATGGAGCTCGAAAATCGTACAGTAAAAGCTGGCCACTCTCTAAGTAACATCAATTTGTAAAAGCTGGCCACTCTCTAAGT
>NW_013696032.1:0-711 GCF_000517525.1 Limulus polyphemus | reverse complement strand
GTTTGTGTCTACACATTTCTTAAACAGACAATATTGAAGATCATTTAATTATGTTTGTATCTACACATTCTTCAATATTGTCTGTTTAAGATCATTTAATTATGTTTGTATCTACACATTCTTCAGTATTGTCTGTTTAAGATCATCTAATTATGTTTGTTTCTACACATTCTTCAATATTGTTTGTTTAAGATCATCTCATTCTGTTTGTGTCTACACATTCTTCAATATTGTCTGTTTAAGATCATCTAATTATGTTTGTGTCTACACATTCTTCAATATTGTCTGTTTAAGATCATCTCATTCTGTTTGTGTCTACATATTCTTTACTGTTGTCTGTTTAAGATCATCTCATTCTGTTTGTGTCTACATATTGTTCACTGTTGTGTGTTTAAGATCATCTCATTCTGTTTGTGTCTACATATTCTTCAATATTGTCTGTTTAAGATCATATCATTCTGTTTGTGTCTACATATTCTTCAATATTGTCTGTTTAAGATCATCTAATTATGTTTGTGTCTACATATTCTTCAATATTGTCTGTTTAAGATCATCTAATTATGTTTGTGTCTACACATTTTTCAATATTGTCTGTTTAAGATCATCTAATTATGTTTGTGTCTACATATTCTTCAATATTTTCTGTTTAAGATCATATAATTATGTTTGTGTCTACACATTCTTCAATATTGTTTGTTTAAGATCATCTCG
>NW_013696031.1:0-711 GCF_000517525.1 Limulus polyphemus | reverse complement strand
CTACTTTAATGAGACATATTATATCGCTTCTAATACTAAGAAAAGCATTTTCCTCCCTTTATTCTCAATAAGAAAGTTAAAGATGGATTTACGAAGGCGACGTTGCGACTCTTAAATAGAGAGTTTATTTTTTGAATCACGATTTCTTTTTTTTCAAGCTTTTATATATAGATTCTTACCTTCAGAAGTTATTAAAACCGAAGGTAGACGGAATTTCCAATACCATTCAATGCTTTAATCTTGCGTGTTTTCATGAAAGCAATATACACTATTCGAAATGGTTGGAGTATAAAGATGCCCAAGATGTAATATGAAAATATATTTTTTCAACATTTTTTTTAAAAACTTCGAATTTTAAAAATCGTTTTTTCGCTCATGAAAATATATTTTTTCAACATTTTTTTTAAAAATTCGAAGTTTTGACGAAAAAACGATTTTTCTCAAACACTCTAAAAAGTGAATATTTTGGAGGATAATTCATCAGTGCAATCTCCGATTCTTTTGTTTCATTTATTAGAAGCGATATAATATGTCTCATTAAAGTAGAATTGTTTCATTCTAGAGTTTTTTTTAACTTTCTTTTTATTCTCAATGGGAGGAAAATGCTTTTCTTAGGTTGTGACGTAAATCCATCGTCGCCTTAATAAACGTCTCTATTTAAGAGTTTTGAATCACGATTTCTTTTTTTCAAGCTTTTATATATAGATTCTT
>NW_013696030.1:0-711 GCF_000517525.1 Limulus polyphemus | reverse complement strand
GATAACATAGTTACACTGTTGTCACTGTTGATAACATAGTTACCCTGTTGTCATTGCTGATAACATAGTTACACTGTTGTCACTGTTGATAACATAGTTACCCTGTTGTCATTGTTCATAACATAGATACACTGTTGTCATTGTTGATAACATAGTTACCCTGTTGTCATTGTTGATAACATAGTTACCCTGTTGTCATTGTTCATAACCTAGATACGCTAATCTCATTGTGTCTCTAGAAGAAATAAAAGTTACAGTATATTAACATGTTTAAAATAAAATAAAAACATTGTATATTTCTGATAGTATTGCCGATTAAATACATTATATCTCTTCTTATTTATATTATAGAAAGCGACACCTCTCGGCAACTCAGAGAAAGTATTCGTCGACGGGCGAAAAGCCTTGGGACTTTGCGGGCAGGTGCATCGATACCTAGAGGTGAAGTAGGTGTTTCTGTAATACCCGATTCCCATAGGCTTTCTCCTTGCTTTCCTTACTTCAGTAGACTCGGGACTAATCAAACACAACAGAGGACAGGCAATAGAGATATTGCGTCACTGTATTCTTCTTTCCCGTCTGTTAAGTGTGATATAGTAGAATACTTATGATTTTATAACAAGTTTAATTAAAATGCTATTTTTTTTCTTTTTACAAATTGTTGAGCGCCTTCCTCGTTAAAATCGTGCCGTGATACAACACTGACGTGTG
>NW_013696029.1:0-711 GCF_000517525.1 Limulus polyphemus | reverse complement strand
AATCCGCCCCTGTATGTAGAGTTGGAAAATACACCTTCCGTAATTGTAAGAAGCTTTCTTTAACATCTTGCCCTGAAACGCAGACGTGGCTGTTGTTGGATACAAGAATACCGAAAAGCATTCTTTAACATCTTGCCCTGAAACGCAGACGTGGCTGTTGTTGGATACAAAAATACCGAAAAGAACAGCCGTTTTGGTTTTTTTCATTAAATCGCAATCGCAGCCAATTCAAAATATTGTCAAGAAATGGTAAGAAGTTCGTAATTCTAAAGTAGGCTTCTTCATCGTCTGCTCTATTCAATAGACGAATATAAGCTTTAGGTGAAGTGGAGTAATAGTGTCTGTAAACCATTTCATAACTTGGGAAAAGTGAATTTCTGGTTGTTTCCGAAATTCATTGCGAATTTCAATTACATCACTCACACTGTCCACAGCTCTTTTCAGATCTGAATTTTTCGTTTGAAGACTTCTGCTTAGAGCATTTGTGTTCAAGCACAATGACAATGAAGTAAACAACGCAACTAAAAATATACTGGAAGTGATACTTTTGAGTAGCATGGAAGCTTTTACAGATGCCTCTGAATCATCCCACAAGTTCATTGACACAAGTGCTCTTGCCACTGTCACGTAATGCTGTAACTCGTTCCACCCACCTTGTTTCTGACGTTGATGGAAGTTTTTTCGATATTTTATTTAAGGGCCAAAGGTATT
>NW_013696028.1:0-711 GCF_000517525.1 Limulus polyphemus | reverse complement strand
CTGTTCCCTATACTCTTCCATCCTAATAAGATAATCAGAAACCACCCATTATAGTCTTCCGCCTATTATTCTTCCTTTCATGGTCTCATATCCGATGATTAAAACATCGAAGACTTAAGCCTAGAGAGGATAAAACAGAAGATTCCTCCCGTAACGTCTTCTGCTAAGATATACCAAAACTTGCCATCTACTCAGCTTTTCGTCAGATTAGTAAAGTAAAAATTAACTGTCCTCTCAGCAAAGCCTTCAGCCAGAATATCACACTATACCGGGTGATGGTTAAATGTTATATTACTGGATTCCCGATCAAGCCTCCCTCCCGGTTAACAGAACATTGAATACTTGCCTTCAATAATATCTTTATCAATACACTGTCTACTACTCAGAACTTTAGTTGAAGAGGTTGATTCCGGCATTTTCTGAACACCAGGACTTCGGACGTTCGTTACGTCTCGTTCTTTTCTAGAATCATCAACAATGATTGGATAGGATTCCAGATAAGCGGGCGGTGCCCAAGTCTTGTCACGTGCGACTGTCGAGTCCCCAGATATAGTTATTGTGGTGATACCACCTCCTTGTAAAATTACTGACCGCTGACCACCCTGCAAGACAGAGGCTACAAGAGAAACCAGAAAAATCCTAGTTGTTCATTATCTTAAAAAAACTCTCAGGGGAGTAACATAACTTGTGTATATTTGCAAACATATTAGG
>NW_013696027.1:0-711 GCF_000517525.1 Limulus polyphemus | reverse complement strand
TATATACACAATAATAGTCAGTAAGATAACAAATAGAATAATTCAAATAAAAATGAGCTCATTATATTTTATTTGTTAAAAATAATTTAATTCGAGAATTTTATCAGTTTGTAGGCACTCATTACTTTTTTTCCTTGATTGTTTACAAAAAAAAAGAGTTGTGGGAAGCTCACGGGCTGGATAAAACCACCTTGAGGGCCGTACATTTCATATGCTTGAGCTAGACAATCAACATCATTTTGTATCCTGCAGCTGAATCTTTGCAACATAGAAGTTGTTTTACAAAATACACTTTAGTTTGTAAATAACAATGGTTAATTTGTATGTTAAATGTATTGTAAGAAAACATTTAGAAGCCTGTATTTCAACTTTACAAGTTTTGTTCCAAATATTCTTGAAGAAACTTTAGTCAAAATATTGTACATACAAAATATCTACATAATCATAAGCTAAGGCCTAAGATGAAAACTGTTGGGACAAGTACTAAGTTATGTCTAAGGCTATGTCAAGTCCCACTAAAACCCTGTCCCAAATAAAGCTGAAGCCTCACCAAAACATATGCCAAATAAGACCAGGCAAAGCCCCCACAAAAACCTTGCCTAAATATGTCAAAGTGCAAAGAACATAAGCAGAGTCTTGAGTCAGTTTTCATCTTATGAAGAAAAACAAAATCATTGCAAGTGGAACACTTTAGTTCTGGAATTACTTCTT
>NW_013696026.1:0-711 GCF_000517525.1 Limulus polyphemus | reverse complement strand
TGATAAACTATGCTTGTTATCAACCTGATAAACTATGCTGGTTATCAACCTGATAAACTATGCTGGTTATCAAGCTGATAAACTATGCTGGTTATCAAGCTGATAAACTATGCTGGGTATCAAGCTGATAAACTATGCTGGTTATCAACCTGATAAACTATGCTGGCTATCAAGCTGATAAACTATGCTGGTTACTAACCTGATCACCTTGATACCCAGCATAGTTTATATAGTTTATCAGGTTGATAGCCAGCATAGTTTATCAGCTTGATACCCACCATAGTTTATCAGCTTGATACCCACCATACTTTATCAGCTTGATACCCAGCTCAGGTTGATAACCAGCATAGTTTATCAGCTTGATAACCAGAATAGTTTTTCAGGTTGATAACCAGCATAGTTTATCAGGTTGATACCCACCATAGTTTAGCATAGTTTATGAGGTTGATACCCAGCGTAGTTTAATACCCACCATAGTTTATCAGGTTGATAACCAGCATAGTTTATGAGGTTGATACCCAGCATAGTTTATCAGGTTGATAAACCAAGCTGATAAACTATGCTGGGTATCAAGCTGATAAACTATGCTGGCATAACCTCATAAACTATGCTGGTTATCAAGCTGATCAACTATGGTGGGTATCAAGCTGATAAACTATGCTGGGTATCAAGGTGATAAACTATGCTGGGTATCAAGATGATAAACTATGC
>NW_013696025.1:0-711 GCF_000517525.1 Limulus polyphemus | reverse complement strand
TAATGAACAAGATTTCAGTATAATATGTAATCGAACAATGAACAAGATTTCAGTATAATATGTAATCGAACAATGAACAAGATTTCAGTATAATATGTAATCGAACAATGAACAAGATTTCAGTATAATATGTAATCGAACAATGAACAAGATTTCAGTATAATATGTAATCGAACAATGAACAAGATTTCAGTATAATATGTAATCGAGCAATGAAGGGGATATATAGAAACTTTAGCTGCCAAAAACTCAAACCAAAGCTGAATTATTATCCACTAGCTATTGAAATCCTTCTAAAACAAAGTTTAAATCTGCAATAATAGAACAATGCCGAATTTATTTGGATATAAGTTCTGACATTTTTATGTGTTTTTCCCAGAATAACATTGAGCTTAGGCATGATAATAACTTAAAATGAACTAGGAAGAAGAGGGGGGGTTAAGTTATGAGAAGTATACTTAGAGTAATTACAGTACAGAAAAAATATAGGCTTATGTATGATACAAGACAAGTATCAAATGGAAACTGGTAAATCAGTTATCAAGTTTTGAGAAAGTTGGAATTAAATGTGATAACAAAGAAGTCTAAGTACCAAATTTGGAAATACATGAATATAAAGATAGAACATTAGTTGTTTACTCTAGGATATTTGGTGTAGGTGTAAGAGAGGTGTATATTGTAAAGAAAGTGGCTGATTAGTGGGTATATAAC
>NW_013696024.1:0-711 GCF_000517525.1 Limulus polyphemus | reverse complement strand
TTTTGCAGACGGTGGTGCTTCTTGAATAGATTTGTGTCGGTTTTGCAGACGGTGGTCCTTCTTTAATAGATTTGTGTCGGGTTTGCAAACGGTCGTCCTTCTTGAATACATTTGTGTCGGTTTTGCAGACGTTGGTCCTTCCTGAATAGATCTGTGTCGGTTTTGCAGAATGTGGTCCTTCTTTAATAGATTTGTGTCGGTTTTAGCAGACGGTGGTCCTTTTTGATTAGCACTGTGTCAGGTTTGCAGACGGTGGTCCTTCTTGAATTGATTTGTGTCGGTTTTGCAGACGGTGGTCCTTTTTGAATACATCTGTGTCGGATGTGCAGACGGCGGTCCTTTCTGAATATATTTATGTCGGTTTTGCATACGTTGGTTCTACCTGAATAGATTTGTGTTTGTTTTGCAGACAGTGGTCCTTATAGAATAGCTCTGTGTCGGGTTTGCAAATGGTGGTCCTATCTGAATAGATTTGTGTCGGTTTTGCAGACTTTGGTCCTTCATGAATAGATCTGAGTCGGTTTTGCAGACTATGGTCCCTCTTTAATAGATTGGTGTCGGTTTTGCAGACGTTGGTCCTTCCTGAATAGATTTGTGTCGATTTTGCAGACAGTTGTCCTTCTTGAATAGATTTGCGTCGGTTTTGCAGACATTGGTCCTTCTTGAATTGATCTGTGTTGGTTTCGCAGACGGTGGTCTTTCTAGAATAGC
>NW_013696023.1:0-711 GCF_000517525.1 Limulus polyphemus | reverse complement strand
GTTTAAAGATAAAGTTCTTCAAGTTTAAAATGAACTCTTTAAATAACTCGACATAAAGCATTAAATCAGCCATTAACAAAACAAAGGCCAAAACACTGAAAATTAAATATCAACAAGTCTCACCTTTAACAATTCACATCTCGTGTCAAGTCAGCAGAATGACGTAATTATGACTCCCGTGTCAAGTCAGCAGAATGACGTAATTATGACTCCCGTGTCAAGTCAGCAGAATGACGTAATTATGACTCCCGTGTCAAGTTTCACGACATAATCATGACTCATTAAGGATGGTCAATTCTATTTAAAACGTAATATGAGAAACACAATTATATTTAATTACAGAATGTTGTTTTTATTACTATATAAACATTTTATCCCCTTGACAACAACTGGACTATTTTATTCTACATAACTCGAAAGGGAAGGTTAAGTAGCTACAATAGATCGTCATTTGGTGGGAAAAAATTACTTGTTAATAAATGAGCTTAATGTGTGTGTGATAAAACACGAAGGAAACTACATTTAGAGAATTTTGTAAGATTTATTCCATAAAATTACACCAACTTTTTTCCACATATTACACTACATTAGGTTTATTCCTACATGATAATAAACCAGCACTATTCAAATATAACACTACATTAGCTTTATTCCTACATGATAATAAACCAGCACTATTCAAATATAACACTACATTAGCTTTATTCCTAC
>NW_013696022.1:1214-1659 GCF_000517525.1 Limulus polyphemus | reverse complement strand
TTTGTAGTTTCTGCATCATTTAAGATGTTTCGAGTATTATATTTTGCTCTTCGTGTTAGTTTTAGCATTTCCGCTTTTCTCATTAATGTTGTTTCTAGTGTTTTGCATCTTTTCCGTATCTTTCGTACATTAGAATCCATTTATGTAATCTTTATGCGTTTATAATTTTCGATCTAGTTTTCTGCTGACTTAAGTATTCCAAACACAAGAAGATCGACTGTAACTGTACTGTTACGAATAGCTTTATCACTTTTTAAACACTAAACTCGAAGATATGATTTTTGAGGACTTTGGATATGAACAGCGTTAGTTACTTTTACAAACACGTGACTTCTACCAATCTTGATTTTGCAAGATCTCAATCCCATTATGTTTGTTCTTTAGAGTTCAATTACCGTTTATGTGTGTTTCTCCCATCTTAAAGTGCATCTGTCTATCGTTATCA
>NW_013696022.1:0-266 GCF_000517525.1 Limulus polyphemus | reverse complement strand
TCATGGTGCTGACTTAAGTATTCCAAACACAAGAAGATCGACTGTAACTGTACTGTTACGAATAGCTTTATCACTTTTTAAACACTAAACTGGAAGATATGAACTTTGAGGACTTTGGATATGAACAGCGTTAGTTACTTTTACAAACACGTGACTTCTACCAATCTTGATTTTGCAAGATCTCAATCCCATTATGTTTGTTCTTTAGAGTTTAATTACCGTTTATGTGTGTTTCTCCCATCTTAAAGTGCATCTGTCTATCGTTA
>NW_013696021.1:0-711 GCF_000517525.1 Limulus polyphemus | reverse complement strand
CCTTCCCTCTAGTCTTACACTGCTAAATTAGGGACGGCTAGCGCAGATAGCCTCGTGTAGCTTTGCGCGAAATTCAAAAACAAAACAAAAACAATTTCGCGTACATGTAGGATTTGTGTGGATGTGTATAAAGTTTTAAAAATTAGGTTGTGTTTCTAGATTGTCTTTCTAGGTTGTCCTTCTAGGTTGTGTTTTCGATCTTTCTAGGTTGTGTTTTCGAAAGTCAGCTGCTAACTCTTTTTTTTTTGCTCTTACAAAATTAATGAAATATTTAGAAAGATTTATGAAAGCTAGTGAAAAAAGGTGCGGATGACAACGAAAATAAATTCTTGTTTCCGTTTCTATTAATTGTTGCTTTTTGACAGGAAATTTGAGTAACCTGCCTCATAAATCATTTGAACGAAATATACATAGGTGAACCAGTGATCTGTTACTCAGAGGAAGACATCTTATTTATAGTTCACGTTACACACAAAGAGGGGCGTGCAGCTTGCCTCGTGATTAACTTCCCAGAAAAATATCCTTTTTTTTAGAAAATGTTCACTTTTTCTCATTTTTTTTCAACGAGGTGAGAATACTTCGATTAGACAAACAGCCGACCGTAGGTCGTCGTTTCTGCTAGTATTTGATAATTGTCCTTCAGTATTTACGCCTGTAAGTCACATGATCAATGGTGGTCCTTCAGTAATACCACCTGTAAGTCACATGATC
>NW_013696020.1:0-711 GCF_000517525.1 Limulus polyphemus | reverse complement strand
CCCCCCCCCCCCCCCCCCCCAGTGGCATAGCGTGACGTTCAGATCAGGTAAGTTCGTATAATTAGTTATAGAATACTTGAAAAGTCCACAATGACGTCAAGGACCTAGTAAGTTTTACTAATACCTAGACTAGACACGGGTACATCAGTATCAATATGAGTAAGCGGTTAGTTCACTTCAGTGAAGTATTCATTTGAGTAGTGAATTCAAATAAATTAGTAAATGATCGTGTATATTCAGTGTTAAGTTAGTCATTCGGTTAGTAAAGGAATTCTGTTGAAAGTGAAAACGTTAGTTGTGACCTAAGGCCTACAACTGTGTAAAAGTGAAAGCAATCTGTAGCAAATGTTAAAGACAAAATCGAATTTGTTATCGTTAAGTAGATTGGACTTGGCCTTATTTTTACCAAATAATTCAAAAGAACCCACCGATACAACAGTTTACAGTCGTATATCTTTTAACTGTCAGCAATTAATATATAGATATATTCAACTGACAGACACCGACACACACACAGTCATTCCGAAATTGATGTACAGTGGTGTATCTGAAAGTGATGTATTTGAAGCTGACGTATAGTGATGTATCTGAAACTGATGTACAGTCAAGTTTCAGAAACTGAATATAGTCATGCACAGGATGTATTTTTAGAATAATGTTTACAGTTAACTACACTGTACTGAAGATGTATTTTTAGAATAATGTTTAGTT
>NW_013696019.1:0-711 GCF_000517525.1 Limulus polyphemus | reverse complement strand
CCAGGAAGACCACGAACCTTCTCCAATAATAAAACCTACCAGCTTCAGTTAGACCACCAGTATTCTATAATAATAAAACCTACCAGCTTCAGTTAGACCACAAGTATTCTCCAATAATAAAACTTATCAGCTCCAGGAAGACCACGAACCTTCTCCAATAATAAAACCTATCAGCTCCAGGAAGACCATGAACCAACTCCAGTGAAGAAATTGCTTTGATTTAACGTTCTAACAATTAATGATAGCCATTGTCAGAATAGAGGAATCCATCAACTGTTTTCCTATACACTGCTAGACCAGGATAAAATCAATACTCTTTTTTTTTCATCATGTAGTTTTATTACGTTGGTTTTAGTTTAGAATTTTGTATACTCTCGGCGACTCAAGATTCTGTTTTCTTAAAACGTAAACTGCCTCATAAATTCCGAGGTTAAATTAATCTTGGTACTTCAACACTGACTTTTCTTTTAAAATGACTATGACCTTTTTATAGCAACGGTTCTTGAATACGTTGACAAACTAGAATCAGACGTTGTTTTTAAACTATAGGGACGAACTAGAATCAGACGTTGTTTTTAAACATAGGGACGAACTAGAATCAGACGTTGTTTTTAAACTATTGGGACGAACTAGAATCAGACGTTGTTTTTAAACTATAGGGACGAACTTGGAATCAAACTATATTTACAAATTATGGAAATATTTTTCATC
>NW_013696018.1:0-711 GCF_000517525.1 Limulus polyphemus | reverse complement strand
CGAAATTCAAACAAACAAACAAAGAAAACCATAATGAAACTAACGAGAACAATTATGTAATGAATAGGAAATTATAGCTTTGGACTGCCAGTAAAGTGTTGTTACAAACTCACTAAGAGTGAGTTATTGGAAATTATTATACGTCTTCTTGTGCTGCTAAAAATAATTCTGCTTCGCCAGCATTTTGGTTTTATGTACCACACAGCATGCTGTTACATACTTTGTAGAAGCCATCAGAGACAAAATGAGAGCCTGACAAGTAATTTTGGTATTATTTGGTCCATTTTTAAGGTTTCTTTGTGTTATTCTTCGAGAAAATTCATAATACAGACTTTGAGATAAATCTAACAAAGCTGACGCAATATAATCTTCGTCAAAAGTTCTTTGAGAAGAATGTGCACATGGAAACAAATTAAACATAAAATAACTCGGGCATTTTGAAGTGAGTTGAACAAAAAATGATAATAATGTACTTGTTTTGTTTTACTTCTCCTCTGAGACATGCTAGGGAAACCAAGAATTTCTTTTATGTAAGACACTATGAAACAATGGTTTAATTAACTCACTGAAACATAAGGTCATGTAAAACACCATGAAACAATGGATTAATTAACTGAATGGAACATAAGGTCATGTAAGACACAATGAAACAATGGTTTAATTAACTGACTGAAACATAAGGTTATGTAAGACACAATGAAACAGTGGTTT
>NW_013696017.1:0-712 GCF_000517525.1 Limulus polyphemus | reverse complement strand
AAGAAGACACAAGATTTAACGATACTGTGTACTGTCAATAAGAAGACACAAGATTTAACGATACTGTGTACTGTCAATAAGAAGACACAAGATTTAAACGATATTGTGTACTGTCAATAAGAAGACACAAGATTTAACGATACTGTGTACTGTCAATAAGAAGACACTGGATTTAACGATAATCGTTAAACTTGTGTTATCTTCTTAATGACAGTACACATACTGTGTACTGTCAATAAGAAGACACAAGATTTAACGATACTGTGTGCTGTCAATAAGAAAACACAAGATTTAACGATATTGTGTACTGTCAATAAGAAGACACAAGATTTAACGATACTGTGTACTGTCAATAAGAAGACACTGGATTTAACGATACTGTGTACTGTCAATATGAAGACACAAGATTTAAAAAAACTGTGTGCTGTCAATAATAAGACACAAGATTTAACGATTCTGTGTACTTTCTATAAAAAGACACATGATTTAACGATACTGTGTACTTTCATTAAGAAGACAAAAGATTTAACGATACTGTGTACTGTCAATAAGAAGACAAAAGATTTAACGATACTGTGTACTGTCAATGAGAAGACACTGGATTTAACGATACTGTGTACTGTCAATAAGAAAATCGTTAAATCTTGTGTCTCTTCTTATTGACAGTACACAGCACAAGATTTAAACAGTACACAGTATCGGAATAAGAAGA
>NW_013696016.1:0-712 GCF_000517525.1 Limulus polyphemus | reverse complement strand
CATTAGTCGCTAATACCAACGACAGAATAGTGTTGTACTTGCCTCATCATTAGCCGCTAATACCAACGACAGAACAGTGTTGTACTTGCCTCATCATTAGTCGCTAATACCAACGATGGTACAATGTTATTAATATCTTTCAGCGCCGGATACGTTTTCTTCCTTTTATTTTCCTCGTGTAGTTTCTCTCTCCTCTCTCTCTCTCTCTCAAATTAATAAAATACACAATGTACATATTTCTTTCTGGAGTTGTGAGTTTAAAGTTTTTGAAAGACCTAATTTCACGAACAACTATATCAGCTGAAACTAGATACCTAACATACACATTGAAAAACAAAACTGAGAACTGTAGTTTCGAGAGATTTTAAATCTTATTAGCACTGCTAGGTAAATGGTATACAACAAAGTTAAATGATACAGTTTTCTCTTTCATTGTAAAACATAATTTGGGTCTGTCCAGCATTATAATATTCAGGATTAAAGGTTAAAACAATTTATTCGGTAATCTTGTGTAGCTCCTGAGAGAAAGGATGCCAATTACAAAGGATATTTAATGTGTGTGTGTATATATATATATGTGTGTATGTGTGTGTGTGTGTTCTTCATCCTACAGGATCGAGTGTACTGCCTGGAAATACATGTAAATACATACCTTAGAATATATATATATATTCTTCATCCTATAGGATCGAGTGTACTGCCTGAAAATACA
>NW_013696015.1:0-712 GCF_000517525.1 Limulus polyphemus | reverse complement strand
GCTATCAGGACGGAGTAGTAGGCTTTGAATGACAGCTTTAAGACAAAAAATATTGCAAAGGAAACTATATTGAAGAGCTATTGTCACGATGCACTGTTTTCACATGAGGCATAACCATGTGTGGTAACACGGACTGTGAAGATGTAGTGAGGCTCCAAAATTATTTTAATATAACGTACTCAACCCACTGTAGAATATAGAATAGTATTTTTTTAAAATACTAAATGATTAATCATTTATTTGTTTCAAAGTTTCTTGTGAATTTAAATTTTATATCACTCTCAGTCTTGTTCCAGATGTCAGGTAGCTGTAATTTAAGTCATGCCTTATGGTAATGGAGAGAGTTAAGTGTTTATACAATATCAACTACAACTGAAGCTTGTTACAATTGCGATTTTTCGTTTATGTATTCCCTCTGTGTTTACTCCACTATAAGTTTAGTAATTAATAATTTTCTTCTACTCTATAAGGAGAGTCAACTGGACAAAGGAGTTAATAAAGTTCATTTGTTTGTTTTAGAGTAAAGCCACATTGGGCTATCTGCTGTGTCCACCTCGGGATTTACCGCTGTTCCACCCGCGGATAATTAGTAAAGAAGAAGAAGAAACTGTAGGATTTTGCGAATAATGGTTTTCGTTATTTATCTACAAACTTCAGTGTTGATGTTGTTCTTTGATACATCTTCATCAGCTCCATTATATCCTGCTACACT
>NW_013696014.1:0-712 GCF_000517525.1 Limulus polyphemus | reverse complement strand
CTCTGTGGTGATTAACAAACAAACATGCTACCAATGGTATATCGTCTTTAAACATGACCCAGAAATAATCTATACAATTATTTAAATATGGCTAAGAGAAGTAAAGATGTAACTGGCGGGTCCGGAAGGGGGGGGATTTGTAATCCCCCCAAAAAAAACGAAAGTAAAAAAATGTCGGAATGATTTTAGCCCCTAAAAAAAACTGGCAGTTTATTAGTATTTCGGGGGGGGCAAGGGGGTCGTGCTCCCCCAAAAAACTATGTCTGGATGATTTTAGCCCCTAAAAAAGCGGTTTATTAGTAATTCGAGGGGTCATGCTCCCCCACAAAAAAAAAACCGAACGCAAAAAAAAAAATATGTCGGGATGATTTTAGGCCCAAAACAAGCGGTTTATTAGTATGATTTCTTGCAATATGAAATACATTTTCGAATCCCACTCTTGAAAGTTTAGTAATCGAAATGATTTTTGAGTCAGTTTTTAGGCGAATTTCTCTATTCCATATGACACTAAAGTGCAGAACTTCCGAGGGCGTCGCCCCTAGACCACACCGAAGCTCCGCCTCTGGACCTTACGCCGTAGATGCTCGCGTTGATTCGGCGCCATTTCTCCCCAACTCCCCCCCCCCAAAAAAAAAACACTAGCTCTGGATCTGCCACTGTAACTTGAGATAGCAGTTTTGGTATGGCTCGTTAAAAGGTAAGACGTGACTTT
>NW_013696013.1:0-712 GCF_000517525.1 Limulus polyphemus | reverse complement strand
TTAATGAGTTTGGCAAATAAATGGCAGATGACTTTTAATTATAATAAATGCTAGGGAATGCATGTTGGATATCACAGTTTGAATTATATAACCTTAACAATGTTATTTGCTTTTGCTAGTGGTAGGGTAAATATAATTTAAGGTTGTATCTACAAAAATATTGAAAACAAGTTTAGAGAGGTCATAATGTCATTGTATAGGTCAATGGTTAGGCTACATTTGGAGTAATGTGCTCAGTTTTGAGCTCTTTACCTTAGGAAAGACATTGAATTGTTGGAAAGGGTTCATATGTAAGCTACTAGGATGATGCCTGGGATGGAAAGGTTGTTATACAAGGATAGATTAGAGTTAGTTAAGATGATCTAGTTGAGCTAAGATTGTTAAGGGAACTTGTAATGTTGATGTCTCATTTTTTTCCAAACTTAATGACGAAAATTGTAAGGCCAGGGGTCATAAATATAAATTTTGGCAGAGTGGGAGTAATCTTCAGCTAAGATAGCTTTATTTTTCTAACAGGGTGGATTGGCCTTGGAATTTGTCTTCAGATTTGGTGGATGCAATTAATTTAAGGGAAGGCTTGATAAATATTTGAATGATGAGAGTTGACTTTGAATGTTTTATTATTTTATATTTTAGTATAGTGGATGGGATGGCCTAGATAGACCAACAGGTCTTTTGTTGTCCGTAAATTATTAAAAATTGTTAATTTAAA
>NW_013696012.1:0-712 GCF_000517525.1 Limulus polyphemus | reverse complement strand
ACCACAGAATGCGAACCTTTCTTGAAAAAAAGGGCCACTGTAAAGAAGATGGAATTGAGAGCCATGGAAGGAAGCTGTGCACATTGCTATATTGTCAAATTGTCTTCTTTGTCCAGTATGGGCTCTGCTTCCAGATCTGATCCCATGAAGGGAATATCATCTTCACTCTTACTTCCCCCCAAAATGTTTGCAGCAGGATCATAGTTTTTAGATAAAGGAGGACATAGGTATGGTGATAAAATAATGCAGGAGATGTTGATAGCAAAGATATTGGACCTACAATGCCCACACTCAAAGAGGAGTAAGAAATATGTCTTGATAGAGAGATGGTACAAAGAGCAAGAGGCCAAAGGTTCAAAGTGAGGAAAAGTAAGGGCAAGAAGGACAACAAAGAAATTCCAATCTAGGAGGAGAACTGGGCAGGGTGGACAAATTAGATGAAAGAAGCAAAACAGGAGAAAAAATAATGTGATGGAAGTGGAAAAAATTAAAGGTTTTGAACAAGGCTGCTCTATAGCCTGCAATGGTAGAAACAAATAAACCACTATAGAAAAGCCAGGTAAGAAAACTGGAGAGATGGGAAAAACATGGTTGGGAAGGTAATAGGACATGACACATAGACCAACAACAGAAAATTTGCCATTTATGCTGGTAAACCATCAACGGAAAAGAATGGACTGAGTGAGAAAGAAGCAAGGCTATCATGTAAAGA
>NW_013696011.1:0-712 GCF_000517525.1 Limulus polyphemus | reverse complement strand
GCTCCATTATACACTGTAGTTTAGTGACTGTTATGCTAAGTCATAGACTGTAGTTTAGTGACTGTTATGCTACATCATAGACTGTAGTTTAATGACTGTTATGCTACATCATACACTGTAGTTTAGTGACTGTTATGCTAGATCATACACTGTAGTTTAGTGACTGTTATGCTACGTCATAGACTGTAGTTTAATGACTTATGCTACATCATAGACTGTAGTTTAGTGACTGTTAAGCTCCATTAACACTGTAGTTTAGTGACTGTTATGCTAAGTCATAGACTGTAGTTTAGTGACTGTTATGCTACATCATAGACTGTAGTTTAATGACTGTTAAGCTCCATCATACACTGTAGTTTAATGACTGTTATGCTACGTCATAGACTGTAGTTTAAGCTGAGATGACTACATAAAATGTAAATAGGAAACCTGTAAGTTATTACTGATAGAAGTTGTGTGTAATGATAATATATGTGCCGACAGTTGCCTGCATTCGAAGGAAGAAATGATAACATAATTCCTCGTAACTGTTATTGTATCACACAATGTATTGTAAGCTTTGTTATTGTCAGCCAACATTACAAACATTTCTCCATGATTATCACACTTATTTTTAATGGGTATCAAAATGTGTAAGTTATGTTATTGTCAGCCAACATTACAAACATTTCTCCACGATTATGACACTTATTTTTAATGGGTATCAAAATGT
>NW_013696010.1:0-712 GCF_000517525.1 Limulus polyphemus | reverse complement strand
TGCAATAATACACACATACCATTAACTGTGAAACATTACAATAGTACATACATACCTTAACTGTGAAACATTACAAGAATACATACATACCATTAACTGTGAAACATTACAATAGTACATAACCTTAACGTGAAACATTACAATAGTACATACATACCATTAACTGTGAAACATTACAATAGTACATAACCTTAACTGTGAAACATTACAATAGTACATACATAACCTTAACTGTGAAACATTACAATAGTACATACATACCATTAACTGTGAAACATTACAATAGTACATACATAACCTTAACTATGAAACATTACAAGAATACATACATACCATTAACTGTGAAACATTACAATAGTACATACATACCTTAACTGTAAAACATTACATTAGTACATACATACCTTAAATGTAAAACATTACAATAGTACATACATAACCTTAACTGTGAAACATTACAATAGTACATACATACCTTAACTGTGAAACATTACATTAGTACATACATACCTTAAATGTAAAACATTACAATAGTACATACATAACCTTAACTGTGAAACATTACAATAGTACATACATAACCTTAACTGTGAAACATTACAATGGTACATACATACCTTAACTGTGAAACATTACAATAGTACATACATACCTTAACTGTGAAACATTACAATAGTACATACATAACCTTAACTGTAAAACATTACATTAG
>NW_013696009.1:0-712 GCF_000517525.1 Limulus polyphemus | reverse complement strand
TTGATTTCTTGACGACTTAATACATCTATTAAATAAAGACAGTATATAAGCCATAATTACATCTATTAAACAAAGACAGTGTATAAGCCATAATTACATCTATTAAACAAAGACAGTGTATAAGCCATAATCACATCTATTAAACAAAGACAGTGTATAAGCCATAATTACATCTATTAAACAAAGACAGTGTACAAGCCATAATTACATCTATTAAACAAAGACACCATCCTCCTTATAAAGGACACTTAGATATTGTTAAACTTAATTTATCTCTCAGCCTATTGGAAACAAGCAAATGTTCTTATGTTCCTAAAACAGCAAATAAACCAGAGAGGTATTGTCCAATCAGCTTGGCCAGCAAAGTTATTGTCCAATGAGCTTGTCCAGCTGAGTTATCGTGCAATCAGCTTGACCAATTGAGTTATCGTGCACTCAGCTTGGCCAGCTGAGTTATTGTCCAATCAACCTGACTAGCTGAGTTATTGTCTAATCAATCTGACCAGCTGAGTTATCGTGCACTCGGGCTTGACCAGCTGAGTTATTGTCCAATCAACCTGACCAGCTGAGTTATTGTCCAATTAGTTACAACCAGCTGAGTTATTGTCCAATTACCTGACCAGCTCCATAGGCCAAATTTGAGAAAGAAAAATAAGCAGTAGATTCTCCGCTTCCTAGAAAATTACATAAAGTAGAAAATGGTTTCAGAAAC
>NW_013696008.1:0-712 GCF_000517525.1 Limulus polyphemus | reverse complement strand
AAAAATGTTTTTTAAAATATTAATCTAACTGCAATACACTTTCTCAAGTTTTAAATTGTTTCAAGCACTTTATTTCAATTTTGGTTTGTTATTAAGCACAAAGTTACAAAATGGGCTATCTGTGCTATGCCCACTGTGAGTACTGAAACCCGATTTTTAGTGTTATGAAGCCTCACACTGACAGCTAAACCACTGGGGGACATATATTTTCAAACAGCAATTAAAAATATTAATATCAATGATATACAGATATGTTTTAAAAGCACAAAATAAGTTCATAAACAAACTGCATATACACGCAACTTAAAGAATCTCACAAAAGAAAAACAACCTTACCTTGAATTCCGTGTCTCAGTATTTTCTGTATGTACTTCAAACCTGTCACAATTTCACGCTGAACAAAAAATTCAATTCGAATTTTGTATTGTATTCCTTCCTTAATAATAAAAGTTTGGTTTTGAAGATTGTGTATATCTCCTGTTCAAAAGAAAATAATTAAAGATAAATCCACATTTCTCTTACTATAATTATAAGAAAAACCAAAATATCAGCACTCTTATTAAACTTGGTACTTCATGTATAACAGCAGCAGGGAATAAGTATTGCTAACAATCACAACTTTTATGTAACAAATGTTTCATAGGAGTGTATATAAAATCATCCTTGAGTCATCATTTATGGAAATGTCATGTAATATATCCACTTAATTACC
>NW_013696007.1:0-712 GCF_000517525.1 Limulus polyphemus | reverse complement strand
CCATTAACAAAAACTTTAATAATTTAAGGTATTTTGATTAGCTAACCAGTTCGATTTTGTATAGTGATATAGAATTGGTGAACTCAGAACTGACCTTTGTCATTCTAAGCCAATGGTATATTTTCTTAACAAATCCGGTCATTGTCCTTCAATGAGTCAGATTTGGTAAACTGTGTGTTGAGTTAAAGGTTGTGGACGATAATGACGTCAGTATTTCCAAGATACTGTAGAAGAAAGCTTTACATGTGATTAAATCTAGTCTTTGATTACGTGTTGTCACAATCCTTTCTTCTTACAATAACTGTCTATGTGCATATTCTAGTTTGATTTCAGTTCGAGATCATACATGTTAGTTAGTTTTGTGAACTTATATTAGAAATAACATGTAGAAATTTGTATGTGTGTTTCATTAACGCCAATTAGAAAGAACACAAATATTTTGTAGACTACATTTCGAGCACGTTACATCACTAATGCTGTTCTCAAAGATTTATGGTAAGTATTGTTATTCTATAATAGTAATTAATCATACGTAGTAAAATGCAAGTTGCGACCTCATTCAAACATGTTACGTTAAATAATGTTTTTGACATTGATCACATATGGAAGTACTGTCACAACATATCTGTTACAATCCTACATACAGTTGTTAAAATAATGGTGATTAAATGTATACACAGCGTGGTCACAAGTAAATAAACACCACCTTTTG
>NW_013696006.1:0-712 GCF_000517525.1 Limulus polyphemus | reverse complement strand
AAGACTGTGACATTACCTTGGCCAGGTTAGTTTAAACTTATTGTGTGTGGTATTTTCTATACTATAGGTAATGTCACAGCCTTGGCCAGGTTAGTTTAAACTTATTTTGTGCAGTATTTTCTACACTATTGGTAATGTCACAGTCTTGGCCAGGTTAGTTTAAACTTATTTTGTGTGGTATTTTCTACAATTGAAATAGATTAGTACAAGTGCAGTCTGACCATTAATAATAGTAGTTTAACTATTGATAATATATTATTTTAGTACTCTGTTTTGTCTGTCCTGAAAATAAATGCACACTTCATTGCAATGGATGTAAACAAAAAGCAGATGTAAATATATTTTAATAAACTTTTTGTACAACAACATATTAAAAACTTAAGAAATTTTTAAAAAAGGTCGAAGATCAGGTCATAGAATAATATTATAAGTATTTATTGATGGTATTAAATACAGTAAAGTTTAACCCTAACTAAAGCAAAAAATGTACACAAGTTACAGTGTTAATTTATCTCTTATTGAACATAGGCCGTACTTAATAAAGGCTTAATAAATGTTAGGCCTGAAACAAGTGGACTTGTAGATTTCAGTGTCTTTTGTATTATTATATAAATCTTGTATGTTAAAATAAAGATACTAATTTGACCACAAATGTTTTGCAGGATTCTGCTAACAATAGAATACTATATCTGGATTTGTTCTAGCCATTTTT
>NW_013696005.1:0-712 GCF_000517525.1 Limulus polyphemus | reverse complement strand
GTCTTACTCCCAATTTGTGGAGAACCTGTTGTCTTACTCCCAATCTGTGGAGAACCTGTTATCTTACTCTCAATCTGTGGATATCCTGTTGTCTTACTCTCAATCTGTGGATATCCTGTTGTCTTACTCTCAATCTGTGGATATCCTGTTGTCTTACTCTCAATGTGTGGAAAACCTGTTGTCTTACTCCCAATCTGTGGAGAATCTGGACAGGCGATGCTTTATGTGCATTTTGCGCGTAGATGATAAATAAAACTTATTGGAGGAATTGTTATTTATCAAAGTTGCTTTTTCAGTCTCTTTTCGTCTTTTCGCTAATGATTTCTTACACCACAAGTGGTTCTATTGAACCATAATGATTTCTTACACCACAAGTGGTTCTATTGAACCTTAATGATTTCTTACATCACAAGTGGTTCTATTGAACCATAATGATTTCTTACATCACAAGTGGTTCTATTGAACCATAATGATTTCTTACATCACAAGTGGTTCTATTGAACCTTAATGATTTCTTACATCACAAGTGGTTCTACTGAACCTTAATGATTTCTTACATCACAAGTGGTTCTATTGAACCTTAATGATTTCTTACATCACAAGTGGTTCTATTGAACCATAATGATTTCTTACATCACAAGTGGTTCTATTGAACCTTAATGATTTCTTACATCACAAGTGGTTCTATTGAACCTTAATGATTTCTTACACC
>NW_013696004.1:0-712 GCF_000517525.1 Limulus polyphemus | reverse complement strand
GTGTAACTTAGTAAACTTCAGTCTCTAACGATACGAAGCTATCATATTCGTGTAACTTAGTAAACTTCAGGTTACTAAGTTACACGAATATGATAGCTTCGTATCATTAGAAAACTTCAGTTTCTAACGATACGAAGCTATCATATTCGTATAACTTAGTAAACTTCAGCTTCTAATGATACGAAGCTATCATATTTGTGTAACTTAGTAAACTTCAGTTTCTAATGATACGAAGCTATCATATTTGTGTAACTTAGTAAACTTCAGTTTCTAATGATACGATGCTATCATATTCGTGTAACTTAGAAAACTTCAGTTTCTAATGATACGAAGCTATCATATTTGTGTAACTTAGAAAACTTCAGTTTCTAATTATACGAAGCTATCATATTTGTGTAACTTAGTAAACTTCAGCTTCTAATGATACGAAGCTATCATATTCGTATAACTTAGTTAACTTCAGTTTCTAACGATACGAAGCTATCATATTCGTGTAACTTAGTAAACTTCAGTTTCTAACGATACGATGCTATCATATTCGTGTAACTTAGTAAACTTCAGTTTCTAATGATACGAAGCTATCATATTTGTCTTAGTAAACTTCAGTCTCTAACGATACGAAGCTATCATATTCGTCTAGCTTAGTAAACTTCAGTTTCTAACGATATGAAGCTATCATATTCG
Organism: Limulus polyphemus; assembly: GCF_000517525.1. NCBI lineage: Eukaryota > Metazoa > Arthropoda > Merostomata > Xiphosura > Limulidae > Limulus > Limulus polyphemus. The sequence continues at coordinate 28 of NW_013696004.1, read as the reverse complement.
GTTAACTTAGTATACTTCAGTTTCTAAT
>NW_013696003.1:0-712 GCF_000517525.1 Limulus polyphemus | reverse complement strand
ATGGAAACATGTTCAGTACTTATGGTTACATTAACTTCAGTGATACAGTAGCTGAAGTTAATGTACCATAAGTATTGAACATGTTTCCTATCACTGAAGTTAATGTACCATAAGTATTGAACATGTTTCCATTGTGGCTTCTACTGTATCACTGAAGTTAATGTACCATAAGTATTGAACATGTTTCCATTGTGACTTCATGTTTCCATCGTGGCTTCTACTGTATCACTGAAGTTAATGTACCATAAGTACTGAACATGTTTCCATTGTGACTTTTCAATACTTATGGTACATTAACTTCAGTGATACAGTAGAAGCTGACTTCTACTGTATCACTGAAGTTAATGTACCATAAGTATTGAACATGTTTCCTATCACTGAAGTTAATGTACCATAAGTACTGAACATGTTTCCATTGTGGCTTCTACTGTATCACTGAAGTTAATGTACCATAAGTACTGAACATGTTTCCATTGTGGCTTCTACTGTATCACTGAAGTTAATGTACCATAAGTATGAACATGTTTCCATTGTAGCTTCTACTGTATCACTGAAGTTAATGTACCATAAGTACTGAACATGTTTCCATTGTGCAATGGAAACATGTTCAATACTTATGGTACATTAACTTCAGTTATACAGTAGAAGCCACAATGGAAACATGTTCAGTACTTATGGTACATTAACTTCAGTGATACAGTAGAAGCCACAG
>NW_013696002.1:0-712 GCF_000517525.1 Limulus polyphemus | reverse complement strand
GAGAAGACCGTTATGTTATTTGGTACAAAGAAGACTGCTATATAATCTTTGGTAGGGAAAAGTCCGCTTTATAATTCTTAGTAAAGAGAAGGCTATGTTATATGATCCATGGTGGTGAGAAGACCGTTATGTTATTTGGTACAAAGAAGACTGCTATATAATTTTTGGTAGAGAGAAAATAATTGTATGATTTTTGGTGGTGAGAATACCATTATATAATCTTTAGTGGGAAGAAAACTGTTGTATAGTACTATGTTTTTTTTTTATTTTGAATAAAATCATTTACGCTGTGATAATGGCCTAGATGATAATATAATACACGCACGTTTTTAACAAAAATTCAGTTCTTAACATTTCAGAATAGTTTAAGCCTTCTTCGCCTCTAGTGTTAAATTATCCGAATATTGTGTTCGAAAGTAAAGGTTTGGTGAATCATAATTAGCATATCTCGCCCGCATTGGTTTGATTTGAAAAAAGCTATACTGTAGAAAATTTCTTCATTTAAACTGGAAATTAACAGTCTGTAATGATACAACTATTAAAAGATTCCAATTCTTTGGTTGAATTACTTGTCTTAAGTTTGTATTTATTCGAAAAGAAAGTATTTGCCATCGTCTGATAAACTACAGTAAGTGCACCCAAGTTCATAACCTTTGCAGGTGCTGTTACCTAGTGGCTAAATTGTTAGTTAAAACTTGCAGATATATTATTT
>NW_013696001.1:0-712 GCF_000517525.1 Limulus polyphemus | reverse complement strand
GTCTGTAGTTTGCAGAGACACAAACACTTCTATAGTACCAATACTAACACTTCTGTAGTTTTCAGAGACAAAAAACACTTCTATAGTACCAATACTAACATTTCTACAGTACCAATACTAACATTTCTACAGTACCAATACTAACACTTCTGTAGTTTGCAGAGACACAAACACTTCTATAGTACCAAGTCTAATATTCCTATAGTATCAAAAGGATACTAATATTTTTGTACTCCCAAGAGGAAAAAGGGCAACAATACTTCTGTAGTACCCAGAGGCGCAAACACTCCTGCCATACATACTCAGAGGACACTAACGCTTCCGTAGTACCAGGGGCACTAACATTTTTGTAGTTCTAACAATAAGGCTCTAACACTTCCGTAATACTAAGAGGGTAGTAACACCCAACCTAATCAATGCTTAGTCGTACAATAAAAAATAATAGTTCGTTTGTTAAAGGCTAAGAGAACGTTTCTGAAATTCGATACAGTGCATTTCAGTTCTGTTATAATTCATCTCATTTTGAAAAACCGTATTTCTCTCATTTGACTGTAATCGTTTGCTTCAAGCACTTAGTTCTCAAAATTCCGTTTAATTCCACGAACACGCGAGATGACGTAATTGTATTATACTCTCTATAAGGTTACGAGAGTATATCGTACCGTTTTGAATATAAACTACGAGCTCAAATATGGATGTTGATGTTCATAAG
>NW_013696000.1:0-712 GCF_000517525.1 Limulus polyphemus | reverse complement strand
TTAAAACTTACTTAGTTGATTGTAGATAAACTAATAAAAATGTTTTTTCGAGTTTGAATGGATTAACTAATCAAGTAATAAACACTTAAAATATACTTGATTCTCTTCCTCAGTAATTAAGTTTGGATTTTGGTTTAGATTTTCTAACACAACATTTTACATCATCATACCTTGTCCATAACTTAGTTTGAACGAGCACCCATCTCAACAATATGGCTCTTCAAAACACCATTTTAAATCTTAAGTTTTGAGCTCTTACAAACAGAAATTTCAATCATAAGATTTACAAAATCTCAATTTACTCCAGAGAAACGTAAACCCTTGAGATGTATCAAGAGAAAGCAAAATAATATCACGTACCTTTAAAACTGTATTTTGAATATTATTCTGAGTCAAGATTGTAGAATCACGTAGTCTAAAATATTAAATGGCATGAAGTTCCTTTACCTTGTGAAGATGATGATGTTCTACCAAGTAAGTCGCCATCAGCATGATAAGTGTCTCAAGCTTGTGAAGATGATGATGTTCTACCAAGTAAGTCGACATCAGCATGATAAGTGTCTCAAGCTTGTGAAAATGATGATGTCCTACCAAGCAAGTTATCATCAGCGTGATAAAGTGTCTCAAGCTTGTGAAGATGATGATGTACTGCCAACCAAGTCTACATCAGTGTGATAAAGTGTATCAAACTTGTGAAGATGATGATGTTCTA
>NW_013695999.1:0-712 GCF_000517525.1 Limulus polyphemus | reverse complement strand
ACACCGTGGTATTAACAGGTAACAAGATATAAAGTTACACCTTGGTATTAACAGGTAACAAGATATAATGTACCGTGGTACTAACAGGTAACAAGATATAATGTACCGTGGTATTAACAGGTAACAAGATATAATGTTACACCGTGGTATTAACAGGTAACAAGATATAAAGTTACACCGTGGTCTTAATAGATAACAAGATATAATGTACTGTGGTATTAACAGGTAACAAGATATAATGTACCGTGGTATTAACAGGTAACAAGATATAATGTACCGTAGTCTTAATAGATAACAAGATATAATGTACCGTGGTATTAACAGATAACAAGATATAATGTACCGTGGTATTAACAGGTAACAAGATATAAAGTTACACCGTGGTCTTAATAGATAACAAGATATAATGTACTGTGGTATTAACAGGTAACAAGATATAATGTACCGTGGTATTAACAGATAACAAGATATAATGTACCATGGTATTAACAGATAACAAGATATAATGTACCGTGGTATTAACAGATAACAAGATATAATGTATCGTGGTATTAACAGATAACAAGATATAACGTACCGTGGTATTAACAGATAACAAGATATAATGTACCATGGTATTAACAGATAACAAGATATAATGTACCGTGGTATTAACAGATAACAAGATATAATGTACCATGGTATTAACAGATAACAAGATATAATGTACCGT
>NW_013695998.1:0-712 GCF_000517525.1 Limulus polyphemus | reverse complement strand
AAAACGTGGAACTTAGGCAGGGGGGGGGGTGAATAATTTTGGAAGGCACTATATGTGTATGGTATTTTGAAATGTCTCTTACTTGAGATGTCCTGTACTTATTCAGGAATTTTAATAATATTCCGCATTGATGTATCAGTATGTTGTTTGAGTGTTATGAAAATCAAACGCAACAACAAAATGTCTCGTGTAGCCACCTCGAAATGTCATATTTTTGCTGGTTGGAGTGTTACGCTGTAACTGTAACTTATCTAATCTTTATCTACGCTCTGTTTGTCTGTGAATCTTTTTAAACTTGTAATTTACAAATATTTGCTAGTTATGTCTTGACATCGTCTTAAAATTAAACCAGTATTTTTGTAAGATTATTAAAATGATAATTTTTGCAACATTCAATCAACCAGGACAGCAATACCAACCATACCTCAAGCAAGAAGATCTAAGTTGTAGGGCTTACAGTGACTAATAAGTTGTATGCTTGTGGATATAGGGAATTAAGGGGACTAGTCCCCCAATTTGTTTTAAAATTAAGACTAATGTGGTTTGGTCGTTTTGAATTTCGCGCAAAGCTAATCGAGGGCTAGCTGTGCTAGCCTGCCCTAATTTAGCAGTGATAGATTAGAAGGAAGGCAATCATTTAACACCACTCTCCGTCAACTCTTGGGCTACTCTTTCACCAACGAATAATGAGATTGACCGTCACATTATAACG
>NW_013695997.1:0-712 GCF_000517525.1 Limulus polyphemus | reverse complement strand
AAATCACAGGCTGATCCTATATATAAAATCATTATGTTGAATGTGATAAAATCTATATTATAAATCACAGGCTGATCCTATATATAAAATCATTATGTTGAATGTGATAAAATCTATATTATAAATCACAGGCTGATCCTATATATAAAATCATTATGTTGAATGTGATAAAAACTATATTATAAATCACAGACTGATCCTATATATAAAATCATTAAAGTTGTGTATGTTTTCTTGGGATAAATGTCAATGTAAGTCACACAATGTGTCGTTTGTGTGGCACATCCTGCTGTAAATAACATTTTGTAGGGTTCATGTAATAAATCCTTGTATAAATCATAGACTATGTCATTAGTTGTGAATACCTCCTCACATAAATCATAGACTGTGTCATTAGTTGTGATACATCTATGTATAAATGATAGATTGTGTCATTAGTTGTGAATAACTCCTCACATAAATCATAGGCTGTGTTATTAGTTGTGATACATTTATGTATAAATCATAGACTGTGTCATTAGTTGTGATAAATCCCCACATAAATCATAATTGTGTCACTACTAGTGATAAATCCTAGGGTGTACCATTAATTAATCACATTAGTAATAAATTACTGTATAAACCATAGGTTGCTTTATCCTTAATTATGAAAATTCATTATCCTTGTGCTATATCCTTATATTAGACTGTACCATTAATTATCCTGAATCAT
>NW_013695996.1:0-712 GCF_000517525.1 Limulus polyphemus | reverse complement strand
CAGAATTTCAAAGTGGGTATAAAACACGGGTTATATGACATTTCATGGGGCGTACAGAGCGTAGAATTTTAAAACTGCAAATCTAATTATACGTGAAGTCGGCATGTAGAAGATTATTTCTTGTTCTTATTGTGTTTCTTACTTCATATATATCGCTCATAATAAGTGTGTTAACATGTGTGTAAAATAAAGATGGTTAAGCCTTACGTTCACGGTAATTTTCCTATTATTTCTGCCAGGCAGCTCGGGTCTACATCCTTGAATTACAATGTGCTATGTTAAATGATTAAACACAGACATTTTGAAATCGTGACAATAGTTTAACGCTATGAATCAGGTGAGAAAAGAATTTGAAAAGAGCCTGAGATTTCTCACCATCACGAGCGTTTTTTATAATAAAATCATATGGGAATTTTGCATTTACTTATGTTACTGATTTCATTTTGTATTATTGGTGAGTTTATTTTAGATTATTCGATAAAAAATAATGCAAAGTTCAGTCCACTTAATGACAAAGAAAACGTTTTATTTTTCGAACTTCAATTTCTGTAAGTTAACTAACGTTCTCTAATAGACCTAAGCCTACAGCAGACGATAATACAACAATTTGACTTGCTAACTTCTCTATTTCTTCGTTGAAGTACAAACCTAATATATAAATATATATAAATTTAAGCTGTATGACTAACAAAAAACCCTCTCTAACCCTATT
>NW_013695995.1:0-712 GCF_000517525.1 Limulus polyphemus | reverse complement strand
CACTAGCACAAAAATTGCAAGTGCTCTAAAAGCTACTTGCTAAACTTTTGAGCATACCTGCACTTTATTTTACATGGCTCATTGGATACTTAGACCATACAAAAGACATTCAGGATAATGAACATTACTGTAAGCATCAGGTCAATCACAAAAATTAAATTGTATCTTCTGTGTTTTTATGAACTCTTAAGTAACCAAAATCTGTGAATGTGATCCTCAACAGCACTAACTATGACAGGATAAATGGAAAGCATTAAGACTAAAATATTCAGGACTCACAACTAAAAGATTAAAAATCATTACTACACAATAGTAAAGTAATCATAGTAACTCACTTTATTTGATCATTTATTGAGTTTTAAAAATCATTACTACACAATAGTAAAATAGTTGTAGCAACTCACTTCCATTGATCATTTATTGACAGTTTTAAAAATCATTACTACAAAATAGTAAAATAGTTGTAGTAACTCACCTCCATTGATCATTTATTGACAGTTTTAAAAATCACTAATACAAAATAGTAAAATAGTTGTAGTAACTCCCTTCATTTGATCATTTATTGACAGTTTTAAAAATCACTAATACAAAATAGTAAAATAGTCGTAGTAACTCCCTTCATTTGATCATTTATTGACAGTTTTAAAAATCACTAATACAAAATAGTAAAATAGTTGTAGTAACTCCCTTCATTTGATCATTTATTGACAGT
>NW_013695994.1:0-712 GCF_000517525.1 Limulus polyphemus | reverse complement strand
CGTATCCGTGGCAGTAGCGGGAACGTTGTGAATATGTAGCACACACTAGACTGCCATACAACGACCACAACATGGCCATTATGAATCGACAGTTTGTGTTATTTTTAATACTTTATTCTGTTGCAAATTAATGCCCGTGGCGTTATCGCTATGGTTGCAATGCACGTCTTGATCATTAAACCATGGTGGTTATAATTAATGTGTGAAGAATGGGATAGGATCCCCGATATTGTCATGTTCCGACTGATGGATTAGATGTAACACTTTCAGAAAAATTAGTTCAATCAAGCCCTAACGCTGATCACAATGAACTTGAGGATACTCAAGATTCACAGGTTGTATCTAGCTATACTTACCGCAAATGAAACTGATTCGTGAACTGTATTCAGTAAAAGCGTTCATAAAACATATTTTAATTCAAACTTAGTTATTTATTTGGTTAAACAACATTTTTACAATAAACCCTTGCCATTGTAATATATTGTAAGCCAGAAAACGAAGTTCTGTTGTTCACGAGTGCGTGCATCACATATTACACACGATCTTTACCTTTTTACATATCATATTCCATGCACAAAAACAGCCCCGTACTGTTATGACTAAATTCAGGACTTAAAATGTTTTTACATAACCTTAGATGGAATAATCAATCATCCACGTATACATAGATATGCATACATATATATATATATATATATGTGTGTGTGTGTGT
>NW_013695993.1:0-712 GCF_000517525.1 Limulus polyphemus | reverse complement strand
CAATAAACTTACTGTCGTACTTGTATTAGGCCTTCTTTTTACCTTGAGCTGATGGCAATAAACTACTGTCGTACTTGTATTAGGCCTTCTTTTTACCTTGAGCTGATGGCAATAAACTACTGTCGTACTTGTATTAGGCCTCCTTTGTATAATTGAATAGAAATTATTAGATTTTTTTCCCAAGTGGACTGTAACCTGAAGATATTTAATAGTTTTAGAAATTTTACATAAAAATATGAACGTACCTAGCCTAACGGAAATCATCACGTTTCACGTTCCTATTTGAGAAGCAGGCACCTGGGGACGGCTCAAACGAAGGAAGGTAAGTACGTGTACGAGAGAAAGTCGCAGACGCTGATGAGACAGAGCTGCGCACTTTCAAATCACGTGCATGACTAAAAACAAAAATATAGTCATGTCGCCTACTGGAACGATATTTCTGGACTTGAGTAGGAACTTTAAATGTAATAGAATTATAATTTCTTATCACAATCAACAGAACCTACTATAACAAGAAAACTAGGAAATAATACAACAGAATACCTGTTACATTTTAGATTTAGCTCAGTGAAAATTGAAATTACGATGTTTTAAATAGCTTCAAAAGACATGAGGTAATGATTACCCCCCCTTTTTTGTTGTTGTTGTTGCAGAAGTAGCAACTAGCCAATACATGTATATCTTCTCTCTGATAAAGTAAGACGTCTTTCAC
>NW_013695992.1:0-712 GCF_000517525.1 Limulus polyphemus | reverse complement strand
TATACAGTGTCAGAAGGCTCTGTATACATGAAATTGGAATGTTTCAGTACGCTATTGTTTACTCAAAATTAGGCTTATTCTGTGTTGCGTTACAACCATGTTCTTAGAAATGCACCAAATATCGCTAGATCATGATTGTTACAACCAAAATCTTCGGATGGGGTTAATCACTGGATACGCACACCTAATTGTGCTTTGTGTACCTTCAGATATTCTGGATTTGCTTCTGGAATGATACAAACTTGAAAAAGCTTTGGTATCGAGAAAGTTTTGTCTCAGTTTAACGATTTGTCACCATGTTAAATTTACTTACAGTTATTTCCATTCCTAATGTCTCGTGTAACATTTATTCCTCCCTGTTCTTTAGGCTTGTGCTACATGGGGGAGTACGCCCTAGCCTGGGCAGTATGTTGTGAAAATGAAGCCGCCTACAACATGCTCCTACACCACGGTGCTGACCCTAATCTTCAAGATTCCTTCGGCAACATGATTCTTCATGTTGTTGTTGTTCGAGATAAGCTGGTAAAGACTGAACTTACACTCTTTCTTTATGCATTTAAATCACTAATTTAACTTTAGCAGTTCATGTAAACTATAGTTTAGATTATAGAAGCTGAACATAAACGTATTATAAACTATAGTTTAGATTATAGAAGCTGAACATAAACGTATTATAAACTATTGTTTAGATTAATGAAGCTGAACATAACGT
>NW_013695991.1:0-712 GCF_000517525.1 Limulus polyphemus | reverse complement strand
TTAGTCCAATATCTTATCCAACTTCTCCAGAGTAATGCATCAATGCAACCATTTATTACGTAAAGCACGTGCTAGTCAGAATTAAGGTTGCCAAAAGCTAGAAGGGGTGAAATAAATGATATAAAGTTTATCTTTCAAACAACTTTTTTTTGGGCTGAAAAAAAGTACGTTGTATAAACGTACACTAAATTAGAAACAAATACGTTGTATATACGTACACTAAATTAAAAACAAATACGTTGTATATACGTACACTAAATTAAAAACAAATACGTTGTACGTACGTACACTAAATTAAAAACAAATACGTTGTACGTACGTACACTAAATTAAAAACAAATACGTTGTATATATGTACACTAAATTATTTATTTTTCTAAATTAAAGTTTGTATGTTTGAATTTCGCGTAAAGATACACGAGGTCTAACTGCGCTAGCCGTCCCTAATTTAGCAGTGTAAACTAGTCATCACTACCCACCGCCAACTTTTGGGCTACTATTTTAGACCGTCACGTTATAATACTCCCACGGCTAAAAGGGCGAGCATGTTTAATGGTTCGGGGAGTCGAGCGCCTAACCCCCAATTTGTTCCATACACTGTTAAACGTTTAGTCCCGATCTAAAATAATCTCGCGCATAATAAAGATCTATTCATGCACCCGGACTTTTTGTCTACTGAAGAAACATGTACAATACACCACAAGAAAGACCA
>NW_013695990.1:0-712 GCF_000517525.1 Limulus polyphemus | reverse complement strand
AAAACGTTTTAGATATAAAATTTCCTGTAATTTCATTTTACATGAGAAAACAGAGAAGGGGGGGGAAGCAAGATGATTACGACACATTTTAACTTCAGGGTCAGATGGTTTGGGTTAAAGGTCATGAAACAACATAGAATTATTACTGAAACCAATGGATGTCAGGTACATTGGTAATTTTATTATATATTTTTAGTATTAAAATATGTAAATATGTTAGTATGTTACAGGTGCTCGTTCCATTTATCGCGTATGCGATATAAGACGAAAAAACTAAAACGTTTTAGGTATTAAATTTCCTGTACTTTCACTTTAGATGAAGGTGGGAAGCAAAATGAGAACGATACATTTTACCTTGAGTGGTCAGATGGGTCATGTGTGTAGGAGAGGTGAAATTAGGTATGCTAAAAAATTTCAATAAGATTAAATGTTTATTGTATTTTGAGATAGAGGATAGTGGTTTTGAAAACGTTTCATCGCTACGTATGTTTACTTGGTTTAAATGTAATGATACATTAGTTCGCTCGCAGAATGAATGGTCAGTATAATGTGAAAATCTTAAGAGATAACGAAATAGACGCATGTTACATGTCATGGTTCACACTAGGATGTCAAGGGTAGTGTAAACACATTTACTCCAAAAACAACCACATAATATTAGTAACATGTTTTTTAATTTCTGTCAGAAGTTAGTAAAGCGAAAGCAATACTC
>NW_013695989.1:0-712 GCF_000517525.1 Limulus polyphemus | reverse complement strand
AGTGCGTGTGGTCCAAAGACTACCTACAGACAGTGAGGGTGGTTCAGAGACTACCTTCGGACAGTACGTGTGGTTCAGAGACTACCTCCAGACAGTGTGTGTGGTCCAGAGACTACTTTCAGACAGTGCATGTGGTTTGAAGACTACCTTCACACAGTGCGTGTGGTTGAGAGACTACCTTCAGACAGTACGTGTGGTCCAAAGACTACCTACAGACAGTGAGAGTGGTTCAGAGACTACCTTCAGACAGTGCGTGTGGTCCAGAGACTACTTTCAGACAGTGTATGTGGTTTGAGAACTACCTTCACATAGTGCGTGTGGTTCAGAGACTACCTTCAGAATGTACATGTGGTCCAAAGACTACCTACAGACAGTGAGGGTGGTTCAGAGACTACATTCAGACAGTACATGTGGTCTAGAGACTACCTTCATACAGTGAGGGTGGTTCAGAGACTACCTTCAGAAAGTGCGTGTAGTCTAGAGACTACCTTTAGACAGTACGTGTGGTTCAGAGACTACCTTCAGACAGTACGTGTGGTCCAGAGACTACCTTCAGACAGTGAGGGTTGTCCAGAGACTACCTTCACACAGTGAGTGTGGTTGAGAGACTACCTTCAGACAGTACGTGTGGTCTGGAGACTACCTTCAAACAGTACGCGTGAGTCAGAGACTACCTTCAGACAGTGCGTGTGGTCCAGAGACTACTTTCAGA
>NW_013695988.1:0-712 GCF_000517525.1 Limulus polyphemus | reverse complement strand
CCTGACACCACAATGGCTACATGTAACGACGTACTTTAATCAAAACACTAAACTCTAGTCCTGACATGTTAAAGTACGTCACAATGGCTACATGTTTTGAAGGTTTGATTACTAGAGTTTAGTGCCATGACACGTTACCATAATTTCATCGAAACTTGCAATTATTTCGTATACCTCCCCACGTGTCTTCAAAATGAACCACGAATTTAAGAAAAACACAAAAGTTTCCTCCATAACAGATACTTACAGATCAGATTCATACAGGTTATTTTACGTTCATTTCCCACTAAATCCCGTTTAGAACATTGGTTCGTTCACCAGATCTTGATAGTGTGTATACTATAGACCATTCTGTTCATTAACCACACGAAAATACAGTTTAGACCATTCTGTTCATTAAGCACACGAAAACACAGTTTAGACCATTCTGTTGATTAAGCACACGAAAACACAGTTTAGACCATGCTGTTCATTAAGCCACACGAAAACACAGTTTAGACCATACTGTTCATTAAGCACATGAAAACACAGCTTAGACCATTCTGTTCATTAACCACACGAAAACACAGTTTAGACCATTCTGTTCATTAACCACTCGAAAACACAGTTTAGACCATTCTGTTCATTAACCACTCGAAAACACGGTTTAGACCATTCTGTTCATTAACCACACGAAACACAGTTTAGACCATTCTGTTCATTAAGCACACGA
>NW_013695987.1:0-713 GCF_000517525.1 Limulus polyphemus | reverse complement strand
GTGATCATTCTGACTCAGTTATTTGAAGGGGTAGTTATTTATTTGTATTTTTCTTTTCGAACAAAATACTTAGGTGCGTTTTGACACCCGGAATGTGCTCGCTCTGGATTATTTAAAACACATCCTCGAAACTTTGATAAAAATTGTATTGCAAAAATCATCTAAAGTAAGTTTCATTGCATAAATTCACACTAAGATAAAGACCCTCTGTGCAAAATATATGCATCTTTGTTTGCACTAACATAAAAAATGATATTTTTTCATACATGCAAAAACCTCTTATAGCTAAAGATTTGAAGTTTATTGGTAACTGTCAAACTGTGTCCATTAGCAACTTACAAATAAAAGTAAATATTCATTATCAATGGAAATATGTCTGCATTAAGTATCAGGCTCATCACTTATAATGATTATCTGAACAAGCAGGTTCTTTAGACGTTGTGTTTACGTGATAACTAATTAATCTCTTTGTTTTGATTAGTGTTTAGATATAATAGAAGCTTTAGTATGAGTTATTGGAAAACTGTTAAATGGCAAGCACTTGAAGCATTTAAGTAAGTTAATGTATGTGATTTGGTTAAGTTAACCATTCAAGTTAACAGATTGAATATTAGGGTCAATACGTGGGTTGTAATATGGCATGAAATACCTTCTAACTTTCACTATTGGTTATGAAGACATAATGCAGGTTTAATCAGCTTTAAGTTACATTT
>NW_013695986.1:0-713 GCF_000517525.1 Limulus polyphemus | reverse complement strand
GAGGATCCAAAAAAAATTTCCTACCCAATCTCTACTAGCCAAACGCTTCCCGAGTGTTCCAGCATCCTCTGCCCCATTGTGCATTTGTTTAGCATTGGAGGTAAAACCCTCAGACCTGATCGCTGCTACCTCGCTGACAAGACATTTGAGAGACTGATGTTCATAAAGAACAAGGGACAGTTATAATATCTATAACAGTCTTCTCTAAAAATATATTTTTGTGTTTTAAAACCTTGTTATTGCATTGTGAAATAAAATTATTGAAAAGTTATTATTTGTTTCAGTGTCTGACTAAACAATGAACAATCAGTAACATGTAGAAGATTGTTTTATTCATTAGGTCATGTGTTTAACTTGTGTAGTCAGTAATGTGTAAAAAAACTGTTTTATTTATTAGTTTATCAGTTCAAGCATTGAACCATTTCAAAGATTATATGAGAATCACCAGGCAGTGAATTGTTTCAAACATTAGATTGATTTTTTTAATATTATGCATAGATTTACCTGGATAGTATGGTTTGTTCACATTAGCTTATAATTATTTGTATATAGTCATGTTTCTAATAGTCTGAGTTTGTATATGTTCAAGTTGCTAATTTTCCAAGTGTCTCATAGTCTGAGTTTGTATATGCCCAAGTCGCTAATTTTCCAAGTGTATAATAGTCTGAGTTTGTATATGCCCAAGTTGCTAATTTTCCAGGTGTATAATAGTA
>NW_013695985.1:0-713 GCF_000517525.1 Limulus polyphemus | reverse complement strand
TTAATAGCAGGAAGTGTTGTCTAATTCAACACCTTGATAGCAAGAAGTGTTCTCTAATTTAAAATGTTAATAACAGGAAGTGTTGTCTAAATTAAAACATTAATGACAGGAAGTATTGTCTAATTTATAACATTTATAACAGGAAGCGTTGTCTAATTTAAAATGTTAATAACAGGAAGTGTTGTCTAATTTACAACATTAATAACAGGAAGTGTTATCTAATTTAACAAAGTAATAAACAATTTTATGTTCGAATAAATAAATAATTGTTTAGTTTACTATAAGATAACAAAGTAATAAACAACTGTTTATTTCGAATGACTAGTTTAGTTTACTATAAGATAACAAAGTAATAAACAACTGTTTATTTCGAATGACTAGTTTAGTTTACTAGTAGGAATAAAAGATATCAAGGTAATAAACAACTGTTTATTTCGAATGACTAGTTTAGTTTACTATAAGATAACAAAGTAATAAACAACTGTTTATTTCGAATGACTAGTTTAGTTTACTATAAGATAACAAAATAATAAACAACTGTTTATTTCGAATGACTAGTTTAGTTTACTATAAGATAAAGTAATAAACAACTGTTTATTTCGAATGACTAGCTTAGTTTACTATAAGATAACAAAGTAATAAACAACCGTTTATTTCGAATGACTAGTTTAGTTTACTATAATATAACAAAGTAATAAACAATTGTTTATTTC
>NW_013695984.1:0-713 GCF_000517525.1 Limulus polyphemus | reverse complement strand
TGATAAAGGTTTATATAGGCAAGTTTATAAACTATATAAACCTTTATCAGTTATAACAAGTTTATAAATTATAACTGTTATAACTTGTTATAGCCAAAATAATAGGGACAAAGAGTTATTGTTTCTCATCTTTCTCCTTTTCATCTTCTTTTCTCTCTTCCCTCTTAAAACCTTGCATATAGTTTACATTACTCATGTATTTCAAACTCCAAGTTTTCTATCATTTCCTTGGTGGATGAAGGAGGACTCTTGTTCCTGAACATCCTTGGTGGATGAAGGAGGACTCCTGTTCCTGAACATTCTTGGTGGATGAAGGAAGACTCCTGTTCCTGAACATCCTTAGTGGATGAAGAGGGACTCCTGTTCCTGAACATCTTTGGTGGATGAAGACGGACTCCTGTTCCTCAACATCCTTGGTGGATGAAGGAGGGATTCCTGTTCCTGAACATTCTTAGTGGATGAAGAGGGATTCCTGTTCCTGAACATTCTTGGTGGATGAAGAAGGACTCCTGTTCCTGAACATCCTTGGTGGATGAAGATGGACTCCTGTTCCTGAACATCTTTTGTGGATGAAGACGGACTCCTGTTCCTGAACATCTTTGGTGGATGAAGACGGACTCCTGTTCCTGAACATCCTTGGTGGATGAAGAGGGACTCCTATTCCTGAACATCCTTGGTGGTTGAAGAGGGACTCTTGTTCGTGAACATTCTTG
>NW_013695983.1:0-713 GCF_000517525.1 Limulus polyphemus | reverse complement strand
AATAAAGAAAGGATACATGGTTCAACCAAATTGTAAGTGTTGTTTTATAAATTGTACTGGTTCACCCTAAATATGGGTTGAAAAATGGTACTGTTTAATTCCAAGTGTTTATTCACAAATTGTATTGGTTCACCCTAGATATGGTTTGATAAATTCTAAGTGTGTTTTCACAAATGGTTCTGGTTCATCCAACGTATGGAATTGAAAGATGAGATATTTCAAAACTAAACATTCATATGTTGCTTTCCGTATGATAAGTAACTTTCACCTCGGTATATCTAGTTTGTTCTAATCAGACCCGTTCATTATACCAGTGGAAAAAACAGCTGGTTTAATAATAAAGGATGAACATCTGCTAGACATAGAAACATCTCTCAAAAGATACTACAACCAGTTATATAACCAGCAAGTCTCGGAACTCGTATCACTACTTCATATATTAAATTAGATGCTGGTATCAAGACAATGCTAGTCAGTTGTTAAGGTTTTATTATACAAATGAATCTTCAGGGTGTTGTTATAATTACAAAATCATTTATGTGTCTATAGACGAGAAATTAGTAAAACTGAACCTTTAGATAATGAGTAAAAACAACTATAACAACCTTACTATGTGTCTAAGTGTGAAGTAAAACTGAACTTTTAGGTAATGAGTAAAGACAACTATAACAACCTTACTATGTGTCTAAGTGTGAAGTAAGTAACACTGAACC
>NW_013695982.1:0-713 GCF_000517525.1 Limulus polyphemus | reverse complement strand
GGTACTAGTCAAGTGACCTCAACTGACGCAACAGTATTCAGTTCGTCTCAAAGTTTTTACATTGAATTTTTGTTCTTGTTCTTGGTTCGACCATTTTTGTAGTAGCATTTTTGTTTTAGTGTGTTAGAAATAGACTACGAGCACTGACGATACAAGAATATGTACACACTTGATGATCAGATTGGAAAGAAGGCTAAATTTAAAGCTAAAAAACTGGGATGAGTGAGACGCGTATTGTGTGTTCTAGTTTTCTCGACTACAGCAATGACTGTTTAAAAATATTAACCTGTTCTAACAATTTTCTCTGTAGCTGGCCGATCATAAGATTGGATCACTAGTAATTGTAGGCATATATTTTTGCATGTGTTCAGCATGCCAAATGTCATAAAAAGTAATAGAAACTCGCTTTAATTGTTTACTAGTCGCAGACATACCTTCATTAGTCCTAACCATGAATAACTGTGTAAAGGCAGGACTTAGTGTAGTTCGCAGCTGTTCACATAGAAGCTTTCATTAAGCCCAGGCTACCAGTATCAAACTTTTAAAAATTTCCGACGAAAGCCACATTGGTACATATTCATTAAGTTATGAAAATATTACAGTCGTGACATTTATTTGTCACACTTGTAATAAAAACAATGCAAAATGCTTTTACAAAATCCTGAACTGATGACAAAGCCTTACTCGTTAATCTTGATTATGATCTTTTTTTT
>NW_013695981.1:0-713 GCF_000517525.1 Limulus polyphemus | reverse complement strand
GATGTAAGAGCTATTACATTGTAAATTAATGACAACAACAGTCCCGAAAGATGTAAGAGCTATTACAATGTCAATTAATGACAGAGCAGTCCCGAGAGATGTAAGAGCTATAACAATATAAATTAAATACAAGAAGAGTCTCGAGAGATGTCAGAGCTACTACAATATAAATTAAAGAAAAGAACAGTCCGCAGAGATGTAAGAGCTATTACAATGTAAATTAAAGACAAGAACAGTTTCCAGAGAGATTTAAGAGCTATTACAATATAAAATAAAGACAAGAACAGTTTCCAGAGAAATGTAAGAGCTATTAAAATATAAATTAAAGCGATAACAGTATCCAGAGAGATTTAAGAGCTATTACAATATAAATTAAAGACAAGAACAGTTTCCAGAGAGATGTAAGAGCTATTAAAATATAAATTAAAGCGATAACAGTCTCGAGAGATATAAGAGCTATAACAATTTAAATTAAAGAGAATGACAGTCCCGATAGATGTAAGAGCTATTGCAATATAAATTAAAGACAATAACAGTCCCGACAGATGTAACAGCTATTACAATGTAAATTATAGAGAATAACAGTCCCGAAAAATGTATGAGCTATAACAATGTAAATTAAATACAAGAACAGTCCCGAGAGATGTAACAGCTATTACAATATAAATTAAAGATTAGAACAGTTTCCAGAGAGATGTAAGAGCTATTACATT
>NW_013695980.1:0-713 GCF_000517525.1 Limulus polyphemus | reverse complement strand
GGAAGCTCACATCCACCCCATCTAATGTGTTAATATATATATATATATATTAACTTATATATTAACTTAAAATAATGTCCTTGCAGAAATTCAATGGAAAAGTTTGGAACATTAATGTCATAATTAATTTAATTGTATTGGTTTCCAGTTTACTTCTACACTGAGCTGTTATATATACTTAAGTTTGGAAATAATGACCTGAGTGAAATTCAGTGTTTCTATAGACAGCTAGTGTTTGTTTAATATTCATTTCCAGTAAAAATGTATTGCGAGAAATTTCTCACGTAAGGACATTCTTAAGTTATGTTTAAAACAAAAATTTATCTTTCATTCCTAGTAATCATTCCAGTTTTCGAAATTCGAAATCACTTTAATCCAAAATTTTTATTTTTTTATTTTCCTAGCTTAACACGTCATATAGTGTTCAATTTCAATTGCTGAAGATCATTACATAAGGCGTAGCGTAGACTGTAGAGTCTTGTAACTTTTCTTTTTCCAAGAAATATCTTTGAAATTATTATAAGCTGATTTTTTTGTCAAAAGTGGGTATGTAACCAGTTCCTTATTCATCATAGTTGAAAATAAATATTTAAATCTTGAGTAGTAAGAATCCGAACAAAATTTCTCCACTCGTTTGGACAGGAGGACACGCGTTTCTCAGTGTTTCTGATTGGCTCTTAAACTCGAGAGCTCGCGCTTGTTTATGAATACAA
>NW_013695979.1:0-713 GCF_000517525.1 Limulus polyphemus | reverse complement strand
ACTCAGCGGTAAGTCTGAAGGCTAACACCACTAAAAACTAGGTTTCGATACTCTTGGTGTAGCTTTGTTCTTAACTACAACTAAATACAACCAAACTCTCCTAAAGTCCAGTTTCGGATATTTCACTGAAGTAAGTTAATATAACATTTCTCCCAGTGACTCAGCGGTAAGTCTGAAGGCTAACACCACTAAAAACCAGGTTTCGATACTCTTGGTGGGCACAACACAGATAACCCATGGTGTAGTTTTGTTCTTAACTACAACTAAATACAACCAAACTCTCCTAAAAGTCCATTTTCGGATATTTCACTGAAGTAAGTTAATATAACATTCCTCTCCATTTTCCAGTTTATTAATGAAACTTTTGCATATTACATTTAGCATGTTGGTTAGTTTTCTAAAATTCAATAATTATGAATTTTGTTTTTATCCTCTGTGATATAAACAAAACTTGAAAGAAATAACCAATACGTAGGGCCTGAGATGAGTATATTTTTAACTAAAAGATAATTATATCCTTGTATGATTTCCTTACAGGGTTAAACATAGATCAAGTTCGTGTCCACGTGTTGTTTTTCTGGTATAACCCTTGTTTTTCTCGTATAACCCTCATTTTTCTGTAAAAAAAAAATAAAAAGGATATTGACAACGATTATTAGCATTGTGTTATGTTGCAAGCTTTGTCATTTCTTATTTACGTTACAGTGATTAGT
>NW_013695978.1:0-713 GCF_000517525.1 Limulus polyphemus | reverse complement strand
CTATTTAATTGTGATCTATATGGATGGTAGATATGGTGGACTACTACATTTAATTGTGATCTATATGGATGGTAGATGTGGTGGACTACTACATTTAATTGTGATCTATATGGATGGTAGCTATGGTGGACTACTACATTTAATTGTCATCTATATAGATGGTAGCTATGGTGGACTACTACATTTAATTGTGATATATATGGATGGAAGATATGGTGGACTACTACATTTAATTGTGATATATATGGATGGTAGCTATGGTGGACTACTACATTTAATTGTGATATATATGGATGGTAGATATGGTGGAATACTACATTTAATTGTGATCTATATGGATGGTAGATATGGTGAACTACTACATTTAATTGTGATATATATGGATGGCAGATATGGTGGACTACTACATTTAATTGTGATCTATATGGATGGTAGTTATGGTGGACTACAAAAGTTATTTATAATTATATGGATGGTAGCTGTGGTGGACTACTACATTTAATTAAAACTATGGATGGTAGCTATGGTGGACTACTACATTTAATTGTGATATATATGGATGGTAGATATGGTGGACTACTACATTTAATTGTGATATATATGGATGGTAGCTATGGTGGACTACTACATTTAATTGTGATCTATATAGATGGTAGCTATGGTGGACTACTACATTTAATTGTGATATATATGGATGGAAGATATGGTGGACT
>NW_013695977.1:0-713 GCF_000517525.1 Limulus polyphemus | reverse complement strand
AATGAATGCCATACAGTTAAAAATTATTCAATGATGAGATAAGATGAAAATATAGGGAAAGAGGTCTACCTTTATATTTCATTTGAACCTTCATAAACTACTCCAAGCTCTTAATACATATGCAAATAAAACACACTACTGGTTTGAACCAAAAGAAAAACTTCTTTATATTTGTGAGACTAAACTGGCTCTTGTGTCAAGTAATCCATGAGGCTGCTTAATGTGATGTCACAGTTTAGCTTGGAGTGGTTCCAAACAAGTTGACAAAATGGTAAATCTATATTCCATAGTGTTGTTCTTTTCTCACAAGAAAAAAATGCTCTCAGTTCTAAAAGGCTGGAGAATTTTTGGTTCTATTGAAGTAACTGTGAAAGCTAGCATGAAGGATAAAAATATACTCCGTGTAGATACATTTTTTTTTTAAAATAAGGTGTAAAAGTTGTAAGTTGACAGGGTTCCAATGAATTGTCAAGCATAAAATTTCCAGATATTTCCTTGATGAAGTATGTAATTTCTTTGATTTAAATGGAATGTTATTATATGGCCTCTGATCTCCTCCTACAGCCAGTCCATCCTGCCATTTTTATCCTTTGATTTAAATGGAATGTTATTATATGGCCTCTGATCTCCTCCTACAGCCAGTCCATCATGCCATTTTTATCCTTTGATTTAAATGGAATGTTATTATATGGCCTCTGATCTCCTCCTACAGC
>NW_013695976.1:0-713 GCF_000517525.1 Limulus polyphemus | reverse complement strand
ATAATCCAGATTGGTTATTCATAGTTATAATAACACAATGTCTTTATTACTCTCTATGCTGTAGCTTCACGAAGTTTCTTCATGTTTATAGGTTAGGCTTAGTGACTGTAAAAACATTGCAGAACAGGGAAGAATAGCGTGGAACTTGAGATCACGTGGTTGACCTGTCAGACGACTTATTACTGCTCATGGAAATGTAAAAGAAGTTTTAGATAACTGTGGTGAGTTGAATTAAGCGGAACAGATAGAGAATTTTCCAGCATGTCTCACAGAAGTGATCTATCTATTATATCAAACTTCAAAATATCCTAGTGTGTGGACTTGCTCCACTGCGTCTAATGACCAATGTTGACCCAGCTCTTTTTTCTCCCTTCAGTTATGTATGATAATTATATTTTATATGCATTATCGTGTGAAGGGAATTTCAAGCTTGATGGATGACCTATTTTGTGGGTGTGTTAAAACAATATTTGTCATGAAACAAAAGTAGGCAACAAGATACACGTTACAATTACGACGTGTTATGTTGTGTATTTCTCTTAATAGAGCGAAAACGTCAATGGACGTGTACAAACAATACACCTACAGAGAAGAAAAACATTAAAAACTCATTTAAAAAAAATAAAATGAAACTTAAAACAAAACTATCGTTTTCAGAGATATTACGGTAAAGTAAAACAGGTATATCCATAACAATATAATATCAATCCACA
>NW_013695975.1:0-713 GCF_000517525.1 Limulus polyphemus | reverse complement strand
ACTACCGTCTCCACAGCCACCCTACGTACCACTACCATCTCTACAGCTACCCTACGTACCACTACTGTCTTCACAGCCAGTCTCAGTCTTCACGGTTAACCTTTTGACTGAGTGAGTCTGGTCATATCTTAAAGTTTCAACATTTCCCAGTATTTAGAAAATGGAATTAAGAATATTTCGAACCGATGAATGTATTAATATATATTTAGTTTTATATATCGATAGAAATCTGTTAATAAAGCCAATTCTAGCTTATAAATATGTTAATGTTTTATAGACTGAAAAATAAAGATACAATTATGGGCTTTAAATGAAAACTATTCCTGTAATTACATCATACTAACATACGTTAATGTTTTGAAGATTGGTGACTCGGAATACTTCTCGATATTTCTAAAAAACGGTTACACTGAAGAGATCTAAACGGCTTTTATGGATCTTTCCTAGTCCATTGGAACATGCCTTAAAGATGCTAACTACAACGACATTAAAACGACGTATTTACCTTGACAAGGTCGTTAGGGTCCATGAGTCCAAACTCCATCATCTCTCTTGTCAACACGCCCATAATGCTGTAGAACTCATCCGCACTTTTCACTGTCATTATTCGACTGTAAATCATGAAAGTAGGGAAGACATCCAACTTTTAAAATGTCATTATTTGACTGTAAATCATGAAAAGTAGGGAAAACATCAACTTTAAAAATGTCATT
>NW_013695974.1:0-713 GCF_000517525.1 Limulus polyphemus | reverse complement strand
GTGTTATAGCGTAAACTTTCAGTTGTTAACCGTGTTATAGCCACACATTAACCCAGATTATTTATTCCTATTGGAAAAAATCAACGTCATTCTGATTAACTTCATCATTGACATGGTTAAAAAAATACAGTAAGCATTATCAAAAACCATAGACGATGTATTTATAAATTGTGTAGCAAAATAGCATCAAATAACACTAAGCAGACTCTATGTTGAGTCTTTGGTGGCAAGAATTGGTTCTTTGTGGAAGTTCACAGCTTCGCCTATAAATAATGCTAATGCCTAATATATGGACATTTTTTTTTTAATGAGAGCCCTCCAAACGACCTTAGAACCCTTGCTGGGGACTCCACTTAAAGATTAAAAATATTCAAATAATTAGCTACTCTAAGATGCAACTGTTGATTTAAAAAAATATCAAACAAAAACAAAGTTATGTTGTAATCTTTAATGCAACAAATAAAATTAACACTGAAAATATTACTTTGTCCCATCTCAAGGAAGTTTAAAAAATAAATTCTACATGCGCTGAGGGTCTCTGAGAGTGAGACAGTCTCGCGGACCTCAGTTTAAGAACCACTGCTGTACATTTAACTAAATATTACTTTGTCCCATCTCAAGGAAGTTTAAAAAATAAATTCTACATGCGCTGAGGGTCTCTGAGAGTGAGACAGTCTTGCAGACCTCAGTTTAGGAACCACTGTTGTACATTT
>NW_013695973.1:0-713 GCF_000517525.1 Limulus polyphemus | reverse complement strand
GTTCTATCATCTCTAGCCACGGTACAGACACAACAGTACAATGTTCTATAATCTCTAGCCACAGTACAGAAATAACAGTACAAGGTTCTATCATCTCTAGCCACGGTACAGACATAACAGTACAATGTTCTATAATCTCTAGCCACAGTACAGACATAACAGTATAATGTTCTATCATCTCTAGCCACATAACAGTACAATGTTCTATCATCTCTAGCCATGGTACAGACAGAACAGTACAAGGTTCTATAATCTCTAGCCACAGTACAGACAGAATAGTACAATGTTCTATAATCTCCAGCCACAGTACAGACATAACAGTATAATGTTCTATCATCTCTAGCCACAGTCCAGACATAACAGTACAAGGTTCTATCATCTCTAGCCACGGTACAGACATAACAGTACAATGTTCTATAATCTCTAGCCACAGTACAGACATAACAGTACAATGTTCTATAATCTCTAGCCACAGTACAGACATAACAGTACAAGGTTCTATCATCTCTAGTCACATTCCAGACATAACAGTACAATGTTCTATCATCTCTAGCCACAGTCCAGACATAACAGTACAAGGTTCTATCATCTCTAGCCACATTCCAGACATAACAGTATAATGTTCTATCATCTCTAGCCACAGTCCAGACATAACAGTACAAGGTTCTATCATCTCTAGTCACATTCCAGACATAACAGTATAATGTTCTATC
>NW_013695972.1:0-713 GCF_000517525.1 Limulus polyphemus | reverse complement strand
TTTATTGTAACACTGAATATGCCAACAGAACTTATGTGGATTACTGTTTATTGTAACACTGAATGTGCCAACAGTACTTGTGGATTACTGTTTGTTGTAACACTGAATGTGCCAACAGTACTTATGTGGGTTACTGTTTGTTGTAGCACTGAATGTGCCAACAGTACTTATGTGGGTTACTGATTATTGTAACACTGAATGTGCCAACATTACTTACGTGGGCTACTATTTATTGTAACACTGAATGTGCCAACATTACTTACGTGGGCTACTATTTATTGTAACACTGAATGTGCCAACAGAACTTATGTGGATTACTGTTTATTGTAACACCGAATGTGCCAACAGTACTTATGTGGATTACTGTTTATTGTAACACCGAATGTGCCAACAGTACTTATGTGGGTTACTGTTTATTGTAACACTGAATGTGGCAATAGTACTTATGTGGATTACTGTTTATTGTAACACTGAATGTGCCAACAGAACTTACGTGGGTTACTATTTATTGTAACAATGAATGTGCCAACAGTACTTATGTTGGTTACTATTTATTGTAACACTGAATGTGCCAACAATACTTATGTGGGTTACTATTTATTGTAACAATGAATATGCCAACAGTACTTATGTGTACTACTGTTATTAAGCTAACGATGCAAAACTATCTATATAATAAAAAGTATACTGGTAATTTGTTTGTTTGCTTGTAA
>NW_013695971.1:0-713 GCF_000517525.1 Limulus polyphemus | reverse complement strand
TAACAGATTTTAGTGAATTATTTGTGAAGCTTGGCATCCAACAAGTGGTTCTAAACAACAGATTTTAGTAAGCTACTTGTGAAGCTTGATATCCAACAAGTGGTTCTAAACAACAGATTTTAGTAAATTATTTGTGAAGCTTGGCATCCAACAAGTGGTTCTAAATAACAGGTTTTAGTAAGCTACTTGTGAAGCTTGGCATCCAACAAGTGGTTCTAAACAACAGATTTTAGTAAATTATTTGTGAAGCTTGGCATCCAACAAGTGGTTCTAAACAACAGGTTTTAGTAAGCTACTTGTGAAGCTTGATATCCAACAAGTGGTTCTAAATAACAGGTTTTAGTAAATTATTTGTGAAGCTTGGCATCCAACAAGTGGTTCTAAATAACAGATTTTAGTAAATTATTTGTGAAGCTTGATATCCAACAAGTGGTTCTGAAGAGCAATGTACTTTTTTCTGGAAGGGACAGGGTGTGGCTTAGTGGTTAGCATGTTGAACTGTGAATCCAAGGGTCTATTGTTTCTTCTGTTGTTGTATAAATGTGCTTTGCACTTTGAGGTCTTTGGTGTGTCATAAGTGTGTGTGTCACTATTCAATTAGAGTAACCCAAGAATTGGTGTTGGGTACTGTCGACTAACTGATTTTCTTTCAGTTTATTGATTCAAATTAGGGATGGCTAGCATGGATAACCCTTATGTAGTTTTGTGAGAAA
>NW_013695970.1:0-713 GCF_000517525.1 Limulus polyphemus | reverse complement strand
AGTAGAATACTTGTAACAAGTGTTTAACTAGTAGAATACTTGTAACCAGTAAATCAGGAAGTGTGAGAAGAAAAGAACTTTATTTATTGAAATGCCTGTTTAGAATTACATATATAAGTGATTTATAAAGAAAGTACGAGAAACGTCGAACTCCAAGTATATTTTCCTTATTTCCCCAAACCGGTCAGTCTCCATCCAGGGTCGTACAGTGGTCTTGGTCGATCCTTCCAGATGGACAGTCTCTGACGAGAACGGGTGTTCAGTCTTTGACCTTCCTCTAGTTGACCGGTAGACGGGTCGGCCCGAGCGATTTCCTTCTTCAGTTCACGAAAGAACTCGTCAAGATCGGTTAGGGCTAGAATACTCAGGTAAGGGTTGTAGCTCCCCTCGTCAACGTGCTCCATCTGCGGATGAGAATCGTCAACACCTGTTCTCTTCCCGAGTCCCACGGTGGGGTACGGCGGCTTGTCGGCTGTTGCACGTTTTCCCAGTCCAATAAACCGCCAGCCAGGGTCGTAGTTCGGCTGCTTCTTGTTACGTACATTGCGAGGGAAATATCTTTGACCATCCAGAACACGGTCTCCGGGTGATCCCGAGATAATCTCACCAACGTTCTCATCCCAATTCGCTTCATTCTCAGAGTAGGGTATTAGATCATGATTAAAATCCAGGCTGGAAGTGTACCCATGTTGATCATCTATTGAGTAAACAGG
>NW_013695969.1:0-713 GCF_000517525.1 Limulus polyphemus | reverse complement strand
GCGTTACGATCAGATGTCTATCTTATATGGTTGGTATTACTAGCCATGTAAACATATAATAAAGTTTTTATGACGTCAAGACGTTTAGACTAGTTATGTCATTTCACATTGTGTTGTTTCACACACGATGGAAACGTAGAGGGAAGTTGGTAGAGGAGGAACGACATCCATACTGGAAGGTTGTATTAAAACAGTGGGAGGAAGTTGGTAGAGGAAGAACGACATCCACACTGGAAGGTTGTATTAAAACCGTGGAGGGAAGTTGGTAGAGGAGGGACGACATCCATACTGGAAGGTTGTATTAAAACACTAGAGGGAAGTTGGTAGAGGAAAAACGACATCCATACTGGAAGGTTGTATTAAAACAGTGGGAGGAAGTTGGTAGAGGAGGAACGACATCCATACTGGAAGGTTGTATTAAACACTAGAGGGAAGTTGGTAGAGGAAGAACGACATCCACACTTGAAGGTTGTATTAAAACAGTGGAGGGAAGTTGGTAGAGGAGGAACGACATCCACACTGGAAGGTTGTATTAAAACACTGGAGGGAAGTTGGTAGAGGAGGAACGACATCCACACTGGAAGGTTGTATTAAAACACTGGAGGGAAGTTGGTAGAGGAAGAACGACATCCATACTGGAAGGTTGTATTAAAACAGTGGAGGGAAGTTGGTAGAGGAGGGACGACATCCACACTGGAAGGTTGTATTAAAAC
>NW_013695968.1:0-713 GCF_000517525.1 Limulus polyphemus | reverse complement strand
CATTTCACACGAAAACATGACAATTAACCAACACAACCAATAAACAGAAAAGTTACCCTTACAGAACATTTCACACGAAAACATGACAATTAACCAACACAATCTAATAAACATAAAAGTTACCATCACAGAACTAAAAATTAACATAAACACACTTAAAAACTCAGCCCCTGGACATGATGAAATTAGAAATATTGTTCTTAAAAAAGCTTCAAACCTTTTACTACACTTAACAAACGTTATACACCTATTACTATTACGTGGTTATTATCCGGAGATGTGGGCAACAAGCTATCATAACCGTATTACTTAAAAAACAAACCAATAGATCAAACTCAAACAATTTCCACCCGTTTAGTTTGTTAAGCTGTCTTGGCAAGCTAATGGAGAAAATGATATCGGACAGATTCTTACACTTCTGTGAAACAAATAATTTATTATCAGACATTCAAAATGCATCAAGAAAAAACAGACAAACAACAGACCACCTCACACGATTAAATGAATCAATCTACAAATCATTTAATTATAATCAGGCCAATAATCAATCTACACATCATTTAATGATAATCAGGCCAATAATTAATCTACAAATCATTTAATAATAATCAGGCCAACAATCAATCTACAAATCATTTAATAATAATCAGGCCAACAATTAATCTACAAACCATTTAATAATAATCAGGCCAATAATCAATCTACAAATAATT
>NW_013695967.1:0-713 GCF_000517525.1 Limulus polyphemus | reverse complement strand
GCAGTACAGCTCACTAAGTGTTGAATCATGTACAGTACAGCTCACTAAGTGTTCAATCATGTATAGTACGACTCACTAAGTGTTCAATTTTATACAGTACAGCTCACTAAGTGTTGAATCATGTACAGTACGACTCACTAAAGTGTTCAATTTTATACAGTACGGCTCACTAAGTGTTGAATCATGTACAGCCTCATCAGAGTTCATTACCAGTAAAACTAACCATCTGCTCCTTGCTTTGTGCCATAATTAGTAAAAATTGGAGGATCTGACCTTGAAGGTGACCATTCTAGTAATCATATAGACAAAGACACTAGCGGTGTTCATTCAAGTTATATGTCTGCTACTCCACATTCTTAGTTATTAGATAATTTCTGAAGATAGTATTTAATAGTATTGTACGTATATTCAACTAGCAGGTTTTTTAATAAGAAAAGTTGAACCTTTTCACTTTCGAAAAAATTAACAGTATTATAAAACACACCAAACAGTTTGATGTCCTCCGGTCAAAATAAACCAAACAACTCTGGTCGGACAGTTTGTAGATTGATGAAAAACCAAAAGGTTCGATGTCTTCCAGTCAAAACACACCAAACAGATTGATTTAATCCAGTCAAAGGTGGTTTTATGTTAAAGACAAACCAACCGGTTTGATGTCCTCCAATCACACATACTTTTGTGTAACTTCTAATAATTACACAATTTAAATATAG
>NW_013695966.1:0-713 GCF_000517525.1 Limulus polyphemus | reverse complement strand
CGTGTGCATTTCTTTAAGTTTTTTCGTCTATGTTTCAACTCAGAGCACAAACAGTCTACCATTGTTAACGTGCGAAATACAGGGAACAAGAAATTCTGTGTTTTCTAGAAATACAGATTAAACCAGAGGGAGCTAGCAAACAAGAAGATAAAACAAAATATAAAGTAATCTTGAAATTGACCAGTGAGCTGAGAGATAGGAAGAGAAAACACATGGACAATTTAATGAATAACGTTCTCTGTTGATACAACGGTTTTTAAAACCAGAAGTTTGTTTTTCATGTATTAAATCATTGAATGAATAATAAGTTGGTTTGTTTTTATTCTTCATATATGATTAGTGCGTCTACTAAAACATTTTTGTCTAACTTAGTTATTCACTTTGTAAGAAAGACTTGCAACGCTTTTGTTTTGTGTATTTTTATTTTTCTGTCTGGTAAAACAAAGGTTATCCTCATTCGATCTCATTTTGGTAATTAAAGAATCGTGATGGTATGCTGACCTGTTGTATCATAAGGTGGTATACTGACCTGTTGTATCATAAGGTGGTATATTGACCTGTTGTATCATAAGGTGGTATTCTGACCTGTTGTATCATAAGGTGGTATTCTGACCTGCTCTATCATAAGGTGGTATGCTGACCTGTTGTATCATAAGGTGGTATTCTGACCTGTTGTATCATAAGGTGGTATACTGACCTGTTGTATAATAAGG
>NW_013695965.1:0-713 GCF_000517525.1 Limulus polyphemus | reverse complement strand
AGATTATCCAATCCATCTTGTTTCTTCAATGGTACCGAGATTATCCAATCCATCTTGTTTGTTTCAATGGTACTGAGATTATCCGATCCATCTTGTTTGTTTCAATGGTACCGAGATTATCCAATCCATCTTGTTTCTTCAATGGTACCGAGATTATCCAATGCATCTTGTTTGTTTCAATGGTACCGAGATTATACAATCCATCTTGTTTGTTTCAATGGTATCGAGATTACCAAATCTATCTTGTTTAATGTATGAATGGTACTGAGATTATCCCGAGTAACTGGATAACCTTATGTTTCTCGTACTACTGTAATGATATACGTTACCCCTATAATACAGTATCTTTGATATCCATAATGTCACATGCTGCTTCTTTCACTTTATATAATGTCATCGTGTTCATTACGAACGAATCGTTAACGGTTTAAAAGATATCACACAATCTAATGTCATCGTGTTCATTACGAACGAATCGTTAACGGTTTACAATGCACTGGTTATTGGTTAATGTTATTTTTCCTAGTTAATTATCAAGGAGTTTATTACGTAACTTATTTTACGAGGAACTTCCTAGTTCCTTATTGATTTATTTTTGTGCATTTCGTTAACTTGGAGGGAAAATAGTCCCACATTGTCAGGAGATTTACATGCTATCACATGCTGCTTCTTTCATTATGGATATTAAAGGTACTGTATTATAGGAGTAACGT
>NW_013695964.1:0-713 GCF_000517525.1 Limulus polyphemus | reverse complement strand
ATTATATGCTAGATATAAATTCGGCCTAAAGTCATAGTTAACAAACTGTTGGAGAAAATGGCTTCCTGGTGGCTCAGCAATAAGTCTGCGGGTTTATAACACTAGAGAATCAGGTTTCGATACCTGCAGTGAGCAAAGTATAATAGCCCATAGTGTAGTTTTGTGCTTAACAACAAACTAAACAAATCTTGTAGGATATGTAAATCCACAAACAACTTTGCATATATATGTGTGTGTGTCTATAAATCTGGCTTATACTAAGTTATTGCTTAGAGCACTATTATAGGTTTTTACCCTTCAGATTTTTAAATCATATTGGTAACCAGAAAATATTTCGAAGGAAATTGTTCTTTTTCCTGAAGGTTTAGTAAAATGTTTAAC
The DNA here is from genome assembly GCF_000517525.1 of Limulus polyphemus. Lineage (NCBI taxonomy): Eukaryota > Metazoa > Arthropoda > Merostomata > Xiphosura > Limulidae > Limulus > Limulus polyphemus. The sequence continues at coordinate 332 of NW_013695964.1, read as the reverse complement.
TTAAACACAGAAACGCTAAATTGAGGCAAATGATTTTTTTTTAAGTCTGTTATGTAATTGTAGACCATATTACTTTTTTTTTTACTTTGATTGCAGTTATTTAAACCTTTATTATGTCAATCATAAGTGGATAATAGTATTTTATGCAGTAGTATTCCTACTGAACACAAGATAGCCAATAAACCAAGAAAGTATGGTCAAGTGAAATAATAATAAAATAAAAGTGAACGACGAATAAACACAGTCGCACTTTATAAATATCTGAAGACAGAACATTAATGAATTTACAAACCCAACTTTTATCTAATAAACCCTGGTGTCAGAAGTGGGAT
>NW_013695963.1:0-713 GCF_000517525.1 Limulus polyphemus | reverse complement strand
GAACATGCGTCTTACACGTCAGTGTACATGTTACACCAATCTACAGACGTTTAAACAGACAAACATACGTCTTACACGTCAGTGTACATGTTACACCAATCTACAGACGTCTAGACAAACATACGTCTTGTGTATATTTTTAAAGCTTGTTTAATACTGACTTGTTACAAGAGTAATGATATATTTATAGCGGGTCATATATTTCGGTGAAACTTTAACAGAACAATATTAGTAAAGTTCAGTAGCAAAACCAAAACCAAATTTTCAAACTCTCGTTTCTTTACATGTCTCAACATGTGGTCACGATTTTACCATCAACAGTGCCATGATCCAGAAAGCGAAGTCTATATGCGTCTTTCTCTGAGCTTCTGCCAAGGTGGCAGCAGGAAGTGTGGTATTCTCTTCGTACCCGTCCACGGGTTCTGTGGTGTTATCTAAGAAGGGGGAGCAGTCTTCATTCAAGAGGAACGGCTGTGCTATCATGGGGCTCACGAAAGCCCCAACACCGTAGAAGAAATGCAGCGCCTAGAAGAGAAGCATAAAAACTGTGATTCACAAGGAATACTGGACAATAGCACTATAAATGTTTCTATGTCGAACTTTGTTACTGGATGTATTTTAGAGAAAAAAAACTGATTCACAACGAATACTGGACAATAGCACTATAAATGTTTCTATGTTGAACTTTGTTACTGGATGTATTTTAGAGAAAA
>NW_013695962.1:0-713 GCF_000517525.1 Limulus polyphemus | reverse complement strand
TTATTATATATATATATATATATATATATATATTATGTGTTATATATACTCCATTAAAAGAAAATCGCATTGCACTGATGAACAAAGAATTACGTGCATCAGAATCCCATTGAAAACTATTAATCCGACATAATGATTTTGGAAACTCTTTACTTCACGTGCCTCACCGACGTTCTCCATCCTGACTACATTAATTTGTTATCAATACGTCATCCATTATGGAGTTAGTTTTACAGTTATACGTCACCCGTTCAGACATTAGTTTTACAGTTATACGTCACCCGTTCAGACATTAGTTTTACCAGTATGAAATACCAGCTATCCGTTGCTCGGTTCAATGGCCCTCTCATGATTCATGGGGGTTTCATTCATTATCCTCAGCCGGCCAGTAGTACCCGAGCAAGTTTGGTTCTGCTAGACTGCGAGAGGAGGTATTAACAGAGTTTCACAAATGGCGTTTCCGCGCCGCGAGGTGGGGCACGAGCACAAATTTCTATGCCCAATTCGAGTTCACTGACCCTAATAATCTATTCCTAGACCCTCATGTTGCCTGGGTAACTTTTCACGCATATTTTAACCCTCTGATACCCCAAGTAATAAAGAGCACAGAGCTTCATCATGTAGATAAGTAAATCCCTCCCTCTCCACAGGCCACCCAGAGTTTGGTCCTGCTAGCTCTAAAACTGTGGGAGGAGTTTGAGGACAAACAAACA
>NW_013695961.1:0-714 GCF_000517525.1 Limulus polyphemus | reverse complement strand
ATTTAAGAGAAATGCGAAAAAAGAGAAAGAATTTGCCAATAAAGTTACAATTAAATTGGAAATGTGAAAAAGGTCTTTAAGCATATTATATCTATACAGTTAAACGTGTATCTTTAAACAGGCAATATTTATACGGTCAAATGTAGAGCTTGGTAATAGTGATATACGAACTTCAATGTATGTTTCATAGTGTGGTTTAAATACCAGGGCAATAAAAGCTAAAATATAATAATTAACTAAAAACACTGCTAATAAGTGACAAAGAAGTTAAACATCAAAGCGTTTAACCTACTGCTGGTCACAGGTTGACCCAGTGGTAGAACTCTAGTTAACCGGGTTCGAATCCGTAAGATAACATAAATTATTCCCCCACCCACTTTAAGTGGGTACGTTATAAAAATGACATTTTGTGGCTAGAAGGACCAAACTTGGGAGTCGGAATCGGGGTGAACTAAGGGATCCTTATCAATATGGCATACCCTTTATCCTTGTTTAGGGTACCATTAACAAGGGAACTAAAATACGTCCGGTAGGTCAACATGGCATATTGGGGGTCTAGGAGTAGGGTTTCAGCGTCACTGAACCCAAATCTGGCATCGGATTTTGTGGTCACCCCTATGCATTCCCGCGGAGTCATGTTTTAAATTGTGTTCATACTAGGGGTACCTATAGAAGTAATGGGAGGTAATGGAGGAGTCTCATCGATACATTGGG
>NW_013695960.1:0-714 GCF_000517525.1 Limulus polyphemus | reverse complement strand
ATGTAAAACACGTGAAGTTCACACTGGTTTACTGGTCATGATGTAAAATACGTGAAGTTCACACTGGTTTACTGGTCATGATGTAAAACACGTGAAGTTCACACTGGTTAATATTCTGGTTTACTGGTCATGATGTCAAACACGTGAAGTTCACACTGGTTAATCTTCTGGTTTACTGGTCATGATGTAAAACACGTGAAGTTCACACTGGTTAATATTCTGGTTTACTGGTCATGATGTAAAACACGTGAAGTTCATACTGGTTAATCTTCTGATTTACTGGTCATGATGTAAAACACGTGAAGTTCACACTAGTTAATATTCTGGTTTACTGGTCATGATGTAAAACACGTGAAGTTCACACTGGTTAATCTTCTGATTTACTGGTAACGATGTGAAACGAGTTAAGTTCATACTGGTTAATCTTCTGGTTTACAGATCATGGTGTGAAACACAATAAGTTCACACCGGTCACAGATTTGTTGTTACACAAATATTTATTGTATTATTAAAAAAAACACCTTACCCTCAGTCCAGGTAAATAAGAAATAGCGTTCATTCATGGCTGAGTTTAACGTGACACCAGTATGAATGATTGAATGATGTGAAACAATGAAAATAATACAGAATAAACCATGAATCTGTCATTCACTGTAATATGTTATGGTCTATACCACACATAGTAGTTAACTTTGTTATGGTCCATACCACACA
>NW_013695959.1:0-714 GCF_000517525.1 Limulus polyphemus | reverse complement strand
GCATATATCTAAATGTTTATTGATAAAAGCAAACATTTGGAATGAATCCATGCTTTACTTTTGCACATTTTCGACTTCTGTCGTGTTAATATGTTACAATTAACAAATGGCTGTAACTTATTGTCATTCTTAAATGTTCCTTATGCACTGAGCAGCTTTTCGTTATACCAGCGATATAACTTTGACAGATTAACAATGAATCTTTGAGTCAAAGGGATCAAGAGCGTAATTTTTCCGTAAGACAACAGGGTCCACAAGATGTAATTTTTCCGTAAGACAACAGGGTCAACAAGATGTAATTTTTCGTAAGACAACAGGGTCTACAAGACGCAATTTTTCTGTAAGACAACAGGGTCAACAAGATGTAATTTTACTGTAAGACAACAGAGTCCACAAGATGTGATTTTTCCGTAAGACAACAGGGTCAACAAGATGTAATTTTTCTGTAAGACAACAGGGTCCACAAGAGTGTAATTTTTCCATAAGACAACAGGGTCCACAAGAGTGTAATTTTTCCGTAAGACAACAAGGTCCACAAGAGTGTAATTTTTCCGTAAGACAACAGGGTCCACAAGATGTAATTTTTCCGTAAGACAACATGGTTCACAAGATTGTAATTTTTCCGTAAGACAACAGGGTTCACAAGAGTGTAATTTTTTCCGTAAGACAACAGGGTCCAAAATAATGTAATTTTTCCGTAAGACAACAGGGTCC
>NW_013695958.1:0-714 GCF_000517525.1 Limulus polyphemus | reverse complement strand
CCTTAACTTTGTAGTACTTTGAGGTACTAGGAAGTATAACGGAAGGTGCTAGCTTTTCACTAACTAACTTAACTTTGTAGTACTTTGAGGTACTAGGAAGTATAACGGAAGGTGCTAGCTTTTCACTAGTGTCTGAAAAGGAACAAAACTAACTACCTTAAATTGCGGTACCTTCAGGTACTAGGAAGGTGCTAGCTTTTTACTGGTGTCTGATGAGGAACAAAACTAACTACCTTAAATTGCGGTACTTTCAGGTACTAGGAAGTATAACGGAAGGTGCTAGATTTCTACTGGTGTCTGATGGAGAAGAAAATGAACCATGTCAAGGTCCGTGTGTTAAAGATATTTGGCCAGAAGTTAAAAAGGCTGGGGTTGTTGTAGACACTGTTGCTTTAGGGGTCAGCGCCTCAGGGAAGTTAGAGGCTATGTCTGCAGACACTGGAGGAATTTCTCATTATGTATCTAGTGTTAATTCTAGTGAGCTGGACAAGGCTTTCTTCTACACAGTGAAGACTCTTAAATCTGACCTGGATATCTCTGAAGTGTTGGTATGTATTTCATTTACTTTTGTCTTAATTAACACTAGCAATAAGATCCAGTCTGTTCTGACAGTGAAGACTCTTAAATCTGACCTGGATATCTCTGAAGTGTTGGTATGTATTTCAATTACTTTTGTCTTAATTAACACTAGCACTAAGATCTAGTCTGTTCTGA
>NW_013695957.1:0-714 GCF_000517525.1 Limulus polyphemus | reverse complement strand
TTTTTGTAGGATGGAGCTGAGATGGAACAATAGGTCCCATGTTGTCCCAAAATATTATGTTATGTTATACATGTGTGTGTGTGAAAAAAAGACATATATATATATATAAAGTAAATGCAAAATTTGAGTGTGTGCATGATCCTGTTAAATATATATATATATGTGTATAAGACAGAAGTATCATACTTAAACAAAAGTATTTGTCAGGAAAACATAAACAAAAATCCCAAATCAATTAGTTTCAGAAATAACTCAAATGTTGATGTGAAAAGACAAGAATAGATATTGAATTAATATAGTAATACCTGTAATCTTCTGGCTTCTTCGTTCAGTCTTGTGATTTCTTTTCCTTGTGCCTCAATTGTGGCTTTATTTTTAGCCTTGATGGTACCAAATGGAAAAAAAAAGTATTAATTTATATATTATCACACATGAGAAATAACGATATTATGGTTTAGAGTTTTGCACAACTAATTAACTAATTATTTGTTTGATAAATTTTAAGAGTTCTTTGTATCAATTAATCATTTAACATGATACTTTAACTGACATGGATTTTACTGCCTAGATGACTGAACAGTTCACTGTTTAATCTTATTACTGAAAAAGTCTTTATACTCATATGAACATACCTCTAGAGAGTCTAGATGACTAAAGACCTTACTAAGTAACAAATTCATTACCCTAAACAATACTTTTTACTGATAAGGATCC
>NW_013695956.1:0-714 GCF_000517525.1 Limulus polyphemus | reverse complement strand
AATTTAGCCTGTATAGAAGTATAGAAAATATCCTTACAGTTATAATTTAGCCTGTATACAAGTATAGAAAACATCCTTACAGTTATAATTTAGCCTGTATAGAAGTATAGAAGATATCCTCACAGTTATAAATTAGCCTGTATACAAGTATAGAAAATATCCTTACAGTTATAATTTAGCCTGTATAGAAGTATAGAAAATATCCTTACAGTTATAATTTAGCCTGTATACAAGTATAGAAAATATCCTTACAGTTATAATTTAGCCTGTATAGAAGTATAGAAAATATCCTTACAGTTATAATTTAGCCTGTATACAAGTATAGAAAACATCCTTACAGTTATAATTTAGCCTGTATACAAGTATAGAAAATATCTTTACAGTTATAATTTAGCCTGAATAGAAGTATAGAAAATATCCTTACAGTTATAATTTAGCCTGTATAGAAGTATAGAAAATATCCTTACAGTTATAATTTAGCCTGTATAGAAGTATAGAAAATATCCTTACAGTTATAATTTAGCCTGTATACAAGTATAGAAAATATCCTTACAGTTATAATTTAGCCTGTATAGAAGTATAGAAAATATCCTTACAGTTATAATTTAGCCTGTATACAAGTATAGAAAATATCCTTACAGCTATACAGGCGACATTATTGGGATATTTTCTATACTTTTACAGTTATAATTTAGCCTGTATACAAGTATAGAA
>NW_013695955.1:0-714 GCF_000517525.1 Limulus polyphemus | reverse complement strand
TAAACAAGATACATCACAATAACAGCAACACCTGTATACAACAATGAATCCATAAACTTACAGATAAACAAGATACATCGCAATAACAGCAACACCTGTATCAACAATGAATCCATAAACTTACAGATAAACAAGATACATCACAATAACAGCAACACCTGTATCAACAATGAATCCATAGATCCCACACATAAACCTTTTATCATCATTTCATGACACTAGCATTCATATCCTCAAAGAAACAGAGAATCTACAAATAAATATGTTATCATCATGTTGCATCCACATCTGTATCAAACATCACTTTTCCAAATCTTTCCAGGACTTTGGAAAAAAGTTCCAGACAAAGTCAAATAAATAGAAAAAACACAACGAAAAACAATTAATATTAATATCAAATAGCAATATAATAAAAAAATAATTGAAATATATGAAACACAATTCAGTTAAAAACACTGAGTTCTGACATAATTTTAAAATGCAGTTTCCATAACAATGACCTTGTATAATGAAAGGCTTGGGAAATTGGCTGTTACATCATCTTTGATTGGGGATATGACACGTCGTCAAAAAGCCAGCCAAGACTAACACCAAGTAGCTTTGCATCATTATAATATTAGGTTGTCATGAAATTAATGTCGCATTGTGGAACACTTTCATTAACCCCCCCTTCAAAAAATTTACATCAAAGCTTCTGCCAAACAGTTTAGAGAA
>NW_013695954.1:0-714 GCF_000517525.1 Limulus polyphemus | reverse complement strand
ACAGCTGGGTTCTCATTCACAGACCAACAACTTGAACGGACTTTTACTATGACAGCTGGGTTCTCATTTACAGAACAACAACTTGAACAGACTTTTACTATGACAGTTGGGTTCTTATTCACAGAACAACAACTTGAACGGACTTTTACTACGACAGCTGGGTTCTCATTTACATTATTACAGTCAAGTAGCATGGATTGATCATTAAAATAATTTTTGTCAAATTTTATGCAGATAATTTTATTTCAAGAACATATATACACACGAACTTTGTATTTGTTTTATGTATTATGTATTTGTTTTATGAATGTATATCTTTGTTCGTGTGTTCATTTGCTTATAGTTCCGAAATCAAAGTTTCAGAAAGAACGGTTTATGTGCAGTTTGTGCTAAAATGATACTTCAGTGACATCACATTACACTTTAAACATGTATTTGTCACTAATTTGAAAGGATATCTTGCTTCCACCATCTTGTTATGGCAATAAAGGTCAATTTTTATTAATGTCGAAAATAATCCTTTGTATTACAACTAAAATTAACAGTACTGGTAGAAAAGTCATGACAATATTAGTTTATCTGAAAAAGTAATACACCCCCTTTCTATTTTTGTTCAGTATCTGTAAACCTACAGATGTTTCACTACTAAGTATCAGCTTGTTACGACTTACTATTTTTCAGTATCTCAATACTTAGTCGTGAAACATCTGTAGG
>NW_013695953.1:0-714 GCF_000517525.1 Limulus polyphemus | reverse complement strand
TCATTAATAGAAGATTTTACCATTTATCCAACTAATAATAAAAGGTTTCAGAGAGGTTGAGTACATTATATTAAAACACTTCTGGAGCCTTATCATTTCATTATAGTCCATGTTACCATGCTCTATCTGACATCTGTGCATCTTGACAATAGCCCTGCAGCATAGTTTCCATTGCAAAAAAAAGGCTGTCTTGTGAAAAGCACATCACTGCTCCTTGCATGCTTTTGGCATGCCATCTAGTGTACAAGAACGATGGTTACCCAGCACCCATTTCAAAAGTTCGATTGCACAGAAACCCAAAGCCATTGCAAGTTTTATTCTCCATTTCTTTAGGTGAGTACAACATATATGTCAAGGAATCAACTTGTATACACATAATTAGTGTTGATTTCCCAGATGGAGACCCTTTTCAATTATGTTGCTTATTGTTGCCTGGGGTACATGGAAAGTTTTTGTAGGACTCACTGCAGGTCTTTTTTCCGGATGATTCTTGATTCCCCGAGTTGATTCATATTCCTTTGTTGCAAGTATTTTTCTTGATGATTGTTGTGCTCTAAGTTGATTCATATTTCTTTGTTTTCCAATCTTGGAAATTCTAAATCACCAATCTGAAAACAACTTTACAAACTGAGTGTATGGACACAATCCATCAGATAAAGCTCTTACATATCCCTCTGAAGGTGATCAGTTTTCAGTAGCATCACACTACCTATG
>NW_013695952.1:0-714 GCF_000517525.1 Limulus polyphemus | reverse complement strand
CCTTTTCCGAGAAATAAGATAAACCAAGCGTGATGTGACACACACTGGTTTATATATATATATAAAATGTTCTGTTTACCACTTTTTTTCTTAACCCTAACTTCGAACAAACAGTAAGTCTTAGATGTAGTTAGCCTTTGTCTCTTTGATCCTAATGCGTTATGTTTACATTTCTTCAAACGCTGGCAAGAAAAGTTTACCATAATATTCAACTCAAATTTAAAGTATTACTCTAAAACAGACAAAATTGTAAACAAGAGCTATCTAGATGAAATATTTCTGAAATAACGTTATCTTATCTTGGATCCTATCTTTAAAGAGACTTACATTTAACTGTGTACATAATAAATAACGTTATCTTATCTTGGATCCTATCTTTAAAGAGACTTACTTACATTTAACTGTGTGCACAATAAATAACGTTATCTTATCTTGGATCCTATCTTTAAAGAGACTTACTTACATTTAACTGTGTACACAATAAATAACGTTATCTTATCTTGGATCCTACCTTTAAAGAGACTTACTTACATTTAACTGTGTACACAATAAATAACGTTATCTTATCTTGGATCCTATCTTTAAAGAGACTTACTTACATTTAACTGTGTACACATTAATGTAACGTTATCCTATCTTGGATCCTATCTTTAAAGAGACTTACTTACATTTAACTGTGTGCACATTAATGTTACGTTATCTTATCCTGGATCC
>NW_013695951.1:0-714 GCF_000517525.1 Limulus polyphemus | reverse complement strand
TGGTAATTCAACAAATGGACTGGTACTACAGGTTTACGAGTTTTTTTCGCTCATGGTAATTCAACAAGTGGACTGGTACTACAGGTTTACGAATTTTTTTTCACTCATGGTAATTGAACAAGTGGACTGGTACTACGGGTTTACGATTTTTTTTCACTGATGGTAATTCAACAAGTGGACTGGTACTACAGGTTTACGATTTTTTTTCACACATGATAATTCAACAAGTGGACCGGTACTACAGGTTTATGATTTTTTTTTTCACTCATGGTAATTCATCAAGTGGACTGGTAATATTTGCCTTGAATTCTGTAAATTCTTATTTTATAATTATTACGGGTACTTGTGAATTTCTTGACTATTTTAGAAGCCGGCTTTGTGAGTCAAACGCGAACTATGAAGGACTTTACAGTTTACAAAACTTAACCCCCCTTTGAAAGAGTACATCAATGTTAAAGAGGTTAGTTTAGTTGATAACCTTAGTTTCGAGTTAAGTAATCGGAAAATGTTTTTGTTACAACACTCGTCGTCTCAAGACTGCGGACAGACAGTGTCTTTCTATCTAACAAACAGTTAACACTGGAACATTTTGGGATAGCACAACAATAATTTTTAGGTGAAGTGCTTACGAAGGGAAGGAAATCACATTTAAAATGTGCATTTTTTTCATGTGAATCTAAAGTTATGGGCCCGTCATGGCCAGGTGGTTAAGGC
>NW_013695950.1:0-714 GCF_000517525.1 Limulus polyphemus | reverse complement strand
ACATAAGGTGAAGACAAGAGAAATTAGGTTCTGATAGACAGATAGAGTGAGGGTTAACGTCCTATAACATAGTAAGAAACCATGGGTTTACACATAATGTGAAGACAAGAGGAACTGGTGCTGATGGACAGATAGAGTGAGGGTTAACGTCCTATAACATAGTAAGAAACCATGGGTTTACACATAATGTGAAGACAAGAGGAACTGGTGCTGATGGACAGATAGAGGTGAGGGTTAACGTCCTATAACATAGTAAGAAACCACGGGTTTACACATAAGGTGAAGACAAGAGGAACTGGTGCTGATAGACAGATAGAGTTGACAGATATAGTGAGGGTTAAAGATAAAAAAAACCGGTTCTGATTGACAGATAGAGTGAGGGATAAAGATAAAAAAACGATTCTGATTGACAGATAGAGTGAGAGATAAAAACAAGAAGAACTGGTTCTCATTGACACTAGAAAGACTGTTCAACACAGGAAGAACTTATATTGCTAATTAACTGTCATAAGATTCTAATAACTTTCTGTAGGAACTATTACATCTCTATGATATGCTATTTAAAGCTTTCGTTGTATGATATATTATTTAAAGCTTTGGTTGTATGATATACTATTTAAAAGCTCTGATTGTATGATATACTATTTAAAGCTTTTGTTGTATGATATATTATTTAAAGCTTCGTTGTATGATATATTATTTAAAGCTTTCGTT
>NW_013695949.1:0-714 GCF_000517525.1 Limulus polyphemus | reverse complement strand
AAACAAACTGTAGAGTATTCTAAGTCAGCCAAACAAACTATAGAGTAGGCTGACCTAGAAAAACAAACTATGGAGTAGGCTGACTTAGAAAAACAAACTATAGAGTAGGCTGACTTAGAAACAAACTATAGAGTAGGCTGACTTAGAAACAAAATATAGAGTAGGCTGACTTAGAAAAACAAACTATATAGTAGGCTGATTTAGAAACAAACTATAGAGTAGGCTGACTTAGAAAAACAACCTATAGAGTAGGCTGACTTAGAAACAAACTGTAGAGTAGGCTGACTTAGAAAAACAGACTATAGAGTAGGCTGACTTAGAAAAACAAACTATAGAGTAGGCTGACTTAGAAAACAAACTATAGAGTAGGCTGACTTAGAAACAAACTATAGAGTAGGCTGACTTAGAAACAAACTATAGAGTAGGTTGACTTAGAAAAACAAACTATAGAGTAGGCTGACTTAGAAAAACAAACTATAGAGTAGGCTGACTTAGAAACAAACTATAGAGTAGGCTGACTTAAAAAACAAGACTATAGAGTAGGCTGACTTAGAAAACAAACTATAGAGTAGGTTGACTTAGAAACAAACTATAGAGTAGGCTGACTTAGAAACAAACTATAGAGTAGGTTGACTTAGAAAAACAAACTATAGAGTACGCTGACTTAGAAACAAACTACAGAGTAGGCTGACTTAGAAACAAACTATGTAATAA
>NW_013695948.1:0-714 GCF_000517525.1 Limulus polyphemus | reverse complement strand
ACGTCTAGTATAGTAACACCATCATCTTTTGTAAACCACACCTGATTATAACGTAATTATTGTTTAATATACACCCGAGTATTACATAATTATTGTTTAATATATCCCTGATTATAACGTAATTATTGTTTAATATACACACGAGTATTACATAATTATTGTTTAATATACACCTGATTATAACGTTATTATTGTTTAATATACACCCGAGTATTACACAACTATTGTTTAATATACCCCTGATTATAACGTAATTACTGTTTAATATAGACCTGATTATAACGTAATTATTGTTTAATATACACCTGATTATTACATAACTATTACGTAATTTGCACCCGAGTGTTATGTAAAGTATTGCATTTTATATCGACATCAGAGGGCGTTACTATTTAGGGCCATGCATTGGCACTAGATGGCGCAGCTAAAATTTAGAAGGGTGATATCATTTTCGATACCAGAGGGTCTGATACTGTAGACAGATGGTGCTAATAAGGTTTTGCAGGTGTATTGTATCACAATAGGCAGATGCTGTTACTATAACAAGTTCTATAGGCGTTTTGTGTGTCTAACAAAGGTGGATAATGCTATTAGGCGAATGATTCTAGTAAGTTCCTGTAGGCAGATGATCTTACTAGACGTATTGTGCATGTATATTAAACAATAATTATGTAATACTCGGGTGTATATTAAACAATAATTACGTTATAATCA
>NW_013695947.1:0-714 GCF_000517525.1 Limulus polyphemus | reverse complement strand
GACTTCTAATAATACAGTAGACCTCTAGTAGGCTACTAATAATATAGTAGACTTCTAGTAGGCTACTAATAATATAGTATACTTCTAGTAGGCTACTAATAATATAGTAGACTTCTAGTAGGCTACTAATAATATATTATACTTCTAGTAGGCTACTAATAATATAGTAGACCTCTAGTAGGCTACTAATAATATAGTAGATCTCTAGTAGGCTACTAATGATATAGTAGACCTCTAGTAGGCTACTAATAATATAGTAGACTACTAGTAGGCTACTAATGATATAGTAGACCTCTAGTAGGCTTCTAATAATATAGTAGACTACTAGTAGGCCACTAATGATATAGTAGACCTCTAGTAGGCTTCTAATAATATAGTAGACCTCTAGTAGGCTACTAATAATATAGTAGACCTCTAGTAGGCTACTAATAATATAGTAGACCTCTAGTAGGCTACTAATAATATAGTAGACCTCTAGAAGGCTAGTAATAATATAGTAGACCTCTAGTAGGCTACTAATAATATAGTAGGCCACTAATAATATAGTAGATCTCTAGTAGGCTTCTAATAATATAGTAGACTACTAGTAGGCTACTAATAATATAGTAGATCACTAGTAGGCTACTAATAATATAGTAGACCTCTAGTAGGCCACTAATAATATAGTAGACCTCTAGTAGGCTACTAATAATATAGTAGACTTCTAGTAGACTT
>NW_013695946.1:0-714 GCF_000517525.1 Limulus polyphemus | reverse complement strand
ATTAATCATTTGTCATTTATTCACGGAAGTTGTGTAGCTAAAGTAACATTATATAAGATTTTTGTTTATTTTTGTGTAAATGAATAGATTCATCCATGTTTTCTATTTGTTAATTGACATAGTGTTTATACTGGAGGATTGTTAATAGTTTAGGTCAGAGAACTCATTTGAGTAGAAAAACTGATACTGTTTAAAGGATGATTAAACATAATACAAGAAATAAAGATATAATTCAAAACAAACAAATATTAGCTGAGCATATAAATTAAGTAACTGATAGCAATCGATAATGCCAAAAGTATATAGACAGTTGCGTTAATACACTCAAATTTCTTTTAACACCCAATACTTCAGTCTTAAGGCCTACATCAAATGTTATATAGAGATACTAATTCTCAGAAAGTACAAGTGACTAAAAAGATATACAATGATGCATTTTTAACTTCAATCTAATAAGTTCAAGAGTGTTAATTTAGATGTATTACAGTTACGGTTTAAACGCCGAAAGCTGGCGAAGCATTAGAAATCAATAGACCTAAGATTTGTAATAAAAATTACGTTAACTGCAAGTGTCCAGCCAAACTGGCGAATTTTGATATTGGGCGAAAGGCCTCTTTGGCACTGAGTTGTGGGAAACAAAGAATAAACCAGAAATGTTATTATCACAAAACTCTGACTTTGTATTCACAATGGACAAAATAAGAGAAATGTGCT
>NW_013695945.1:0-714 GCF_000517525.1 Limulus polyphemus | reverse complement strand
GTGTGTGTATGCGTGTGCGTGCGTGTGTTATATTACACTACTGAGTTGAGCATCATTCTTTACACATATATGTAATATTACACTGCTGAGCATCATCTTTACAAATATAGATGTAATATCACACTACTGAGTTGAGCATCATTCTTTACAAATATAGATGTAATATTATACTACTGAGTTAAGCATCATTCTTTACAAATATAGATGTAATATTACACTACTGAGTTGAGCATCATTCTTTACAAATATTGATGTAATATTACACTACTGAGTTGAGCATCATTCTTTACAAATATAGATGTAATATTAGACTGCTGAGCTGAGCATCATTCTTTACAAATATAGATGTAATATTAAGACTACTGAGTTGGACATCATTCTTTACAAATATAGATGTAATATTACACTACTGAGTTGAGCAACATTCTTTAGAAATATAGATGTAATATTAGACTACCGAGTAGAGCATCATTTTTTAGAAATATAGATGTAATATTAGACTACTGAGTAGAGCATCATTCTTTAGAAATATAGATGTAATATTAGATTACAGAGTTGAGCATCATTCTTCACAAATATAGATGTAATATTAGACTACTGAGTTGGACACCATTCTTTACAAATATAGATGTAATATTACACTATTGAGTTGAGCATCATTCTTTACAAATATAGATGTAATATTACACTACTGAGTTGAGCATCATTCTTTAT
>NW_013695944.1:1365-1664 GCF_000517525.1 Limulus polyphemus | reverse complement strand
CCAAATTTGGTATGTAGGTACACTCTAACGTTGCGTAGTAATATGCAGAGTTTTACCTTCCCTACTGTTTGTTTTAAAGGAGATATGGAAGGTTTTGCGTTTTGTACCAGTACGTCGTTCCATTTGGACGGATCATCTCCAAATTTTGTATGAACGTTCGTTGCATACTTGCGTATTTACATGCAAAATTGTAGCCTTCTATTATCATTTTTGCGACTTTTGTGGTCGTTTTAGGTTAGACTTTTATTGGTTTTTCTGAAAGCGTATGTGTAGTGCAGTGAAGCTTTTTGTTCCTGATT
>NW_013695944.1:0-415 GCF_000517525.1 Limulus polyphemus | reverse complement strand
TATGAACGTTCGTTGCATACTTGCGTATTTACATGCAAAATTCTAGCCTTCTATTATCATTTTTGCGACTTTTGTGGTCGTTTTATGTTAGACCTTTATTGGTTTTTCTGAAAGCGTATGCAGTACACAGTGAAGCTTTTTGTTACTAAAACAATCAATCAAGAATCATCAATTTAGGACCCTCTGGTAACAAGAACACCAAATTTGGTATGTAGGTACACTTAAACGTTGCGTAGTAATATGCAGAGTTTTACCTTCCTACTGTTTGTATAAAAGGAGATATGGAAGGTTTTGCGTTTTGTACCAGTACTTCGTTCCATTTGGTGGTCGTTTTATGTTACTCTTTTATTGGTTTTTCTAAAGCGTATGTGTACTGCAGTGAAGCTTTTTGTTACTGATTGTTTTTCGATTTCTT
>NW_013695943.1:0-714 GCF_000517525.1 Limulus polyphemus | reverse complement strand
GACTACGGATGAGTTGGTTATACAGACCTCATTATTAAAAACATCAAAACCTCCACCGAGTGTCATCAAACCCAGATATAGCAAGTAAAAAGTGCAGAAGAGTGGACTACGATTGAGTTGACTATACAGACCTCATTATTAAAAACATCAAAACCTACACTGAGTGTCATCAAACCCAGATATATGAAGTAAACAGTGCAGAAGAGTAGACTACGGATGAGTTGACTTTTCAGACCTCATTATTAAAAACATCAAAAACTCCACCGAGTGTCATCAAACCCAGATATATCAAGTAAAAAGTGCAGAAGAGTAGACTATGATTGAGTTGACTATACAGACCTCATTATTAAAAACATCAAAAACTCCACCGAGTGTCATCAAACCCAGATATATGAAGTAAACAGTGCAGATGAGTAGACTATGGTTGAGTTGGTTATACAGACCTCATTATTAAAAACATCAAAACCTCCACCGAGTGTCATCAAACCCAGATATATCAAGTAAAAAGTGCAGAAGAGTAGACTATGGTTGTTGAGTTGGCTATACAGACCTCATTATTAAAACATCCACCGAGTGTCATCAAACCCAGATATATCAAGTACAAAGTGCAGAAGAGTAGACTATGGTTGAGTTGGCTATATAGACCTCATTATTAAAAACATAAAACCTCCACCGACTGTCATCAAAACCAGATATATCAAGTAAACAGTGCAG
>NW_013695942.1:0-714 GCF_000517525.1 Limulus polyphemus | reverse complement strand
CAGACTGAGAAGATATACACTAAACTTGTAATTCTAATCAACATACACATAAACTTACCTAGACTAATCATTGGACTTTATATTAAATACAGTCACTAACTTGAAGTCTCCAGTTAGCAGACTGAGAAGATATACACTAAACTTGTAATTCTAATCAACATACACATAAACTTACCTAGACTAATCATTGGACTTTATATTAAACACAGTCACTAACTTGAAGTCTCCAGTTAGCAGACTGAGAAGATATACAAAAAACTTGTAATTCTAATCAACATACACATAAACTTACCTAGACTAATCATTGGACTTTACTTTATATTAAATACAGTCACTAACTTGAAGTCTCCAGTTAGCAGACTGAGAAGATATACACTAAACTTGTAATTCTAATCAACATACACTTAAGCTTATCTAGACCAATCATTGGACTTTATATTAAATACAGTCACTAACTTGAAGTCTCCAGTTAGCAGACTGAGAAGATATACACTAAACTTGTAATTCTAATCAACATACACTTAAGCTTACCTAGACTAATCATTGGACTTTATATTACATACAGTCACTAACTTGAGGTCTCCAGTTAGCAGACTGAGAAGATATACACTAAACTTATAATTCTAATCAACATACACATAAACTTATCTAGACTAATCATTGGACTTTATATTAAATACAGTCACTAACTTGAAGTCTCCAGTTAGCAGACTG
>NW_013695941.1:0-714 GCF_000517525.1 Limulus polyphemus | reverse complement strand
GATTACATTTAATTCTTTAACCATAGACTTCTGTGTTATGTTGTTAATATTGTTTGAACGACATTACATTTGATTCTTTAACCAAATGCTTCTGTGTTATGTCGTTAATATTGTTTGAACGAGATTACATTTGATTCTTTAACCATAGACTTCTGTGTTATGTTGTTAATATTGTTTGAACGACATTACATTTGATTCTTTAACCAAATGCTTCTGTGTTATGTTGTTAATATTGTTTGAACGAGATTACATTTGATTCTTTAACCATAGACTTCTGTGTTATGTTGTTAATATTGTTTGAACGAGATTACACTTGATTCTTTAACCATAGGCTTCTGTGTTATGTTGTTAATATTGTTTGAGCGAGATTACATTTAATTCTTTAACCATAGACTTCTGTGTTATGTTGTTAATATTGTTTGAACGAGATTACACTTGATTCTTTAACCATAGACTTCTTTGTTATGTTGTTAATATTGTTTGAACGAGATTACATTTGATTCTTTAACCACATATTTCTGTGTTATGTTGTTAATATTGTTTGAACGACATTACATTTGATTCTTTAACCAAATGCTTCTGTGTTATGTTGTTAATATTGTTTGAACGAGATTACATT
Source organism: Limulus polyphemus (assembly GCF_000517525.1). NCBI lineage: Eukaryota > Metazoa > Arthropoda > Merostomata > Xiphosura > Limulidae > Limulus > Limulus polyphemus. Next base: position 95 of record NW_013695941.1, on the reverse strand, counting down.
TGATTCTTTAACCATAGACTTCTGTGTTATGTTGTTAATATTGTTTGAACGAGATTACATTTGATTCTTTAACCAAATGCTTTTGTGTTATGTTG
>NW_013695940.1:0-714 GCF_000517525.1 Limulus polyphemus | reverse complement strand
AAAGGTTAACTTTCTGTAATCTCGGCTGAGACACATAAACAATAAAAGGTTAACTACAGAAAGTTCAGCCGAGATACATAAACAATAAAAGGTTAACCTACAGAAAGTTCAGCTGAGATACAATCAACAATAAAAGGTTAACCTATAGAAAGTTCAGCCGAGATACAATCAACAATAAAAGGTTAACTTACATCAACTACTAAAAACGTTCACCACGTGCAGGAAGACGTTATTAAAGAAGATGAGAACACTAACTAGTCCAGGGTTATGGAAGATGTTATTAAAGAAGATGAGAACACTAACTAGTCTAGGGTTATGGAAGATGTTATTAAAGAAGATGAGAACAGTAACTAGTCTAGGGTTATGGAAGATGTTATTAAAGAAGATGAGAACACTAACTAGTCTAGGGTTATGGAAGATGTTATTAAAGAAGATGAGAACACTAACTAGTCTAGGGTTATGGAAGATAAGGGATGAAGTTTGTAGGTGTAACTCAGTAAATCAATATACAGATTGGGTATCACATTTTTTGTTTTTATTCACTCGATATTTGAGGTCTTACGTCCAAACCAGCACGGACAACAAACTTGTTTTCAACTAAAACAACAACCAGTCGGTTATATGACACAATGGCAATCGTCGTCAGTAGTGGAAGAGTCGGAATGAATGCAGAGTAGGACGACTGACGTACTGAGCTTCTTGGACGAGCACGTC
>NW_013695939.1:0-714 GCF_000517525.1 Limulus polyphemus | reverse complement strand
AAGTAGTTTAGTCAAAGTAAATTATAGCTTTCGTATAATGTTTCGAGAATATTTTAGTCCTTTATGTAGTTTTTGGTCAAAGTAAATTATAACTTTCTTAAAATGTTTATAAAATATTTTAGTCCTTTAAGTAATTTTTGGTCAAATTAAATTATAACTTTCGTAAAATGTTTCTAGCATATTTTATTCCTTTAAGTAGTTTAATCAAAGTAAGTTATAACTTTCGTAAGATGTTTCTAGAATATTTTAGTCCTTTAAGTAGTTTTTAGTGAAAGTAAATTATTACTTTCGTTAAATGTTTCTGGAATATTTTAGTCCTTTAAGTAGTTTTTAGTCAAAGTAAATTTTAGCTTTCGTAAAATGTTTCGAGAATATTTTAGTCCTTTAAATAGTTTAGTCAAAGTAAATTATAGCTGAAATAAAATGTTTCTAGAATATTTTAGTCCTTTCAGTAGTTTTTAGTCAAAGTAATATGTAGCTTTGGTTATAAATGTTTCTAGAATATTTTAGTCCTTTAAGTAATTTAGTCAAAGTAAATGATAGCTTTCGTAAAATGTTTCTAGAATATTTTAGTCCTTTAAATAGTTTTTCGTCAAAGTAAATTATAGCTTGGGTAAAAAAGTTTCTAGGATATTTTAGTCCTTTAAGTAGTTTTTAGTCGAAGTAAATTATAGCTTTCTTAAAATGTTTCTAAAATATTTTAGTCCTTTAGGT
>NW_013695938.1:0-714 GCF_000517525.1 Limulus polyphemus | reverse complement strand
AGATTGATTTGAATACTGTTGGAAACGACGAAGATACAGTCGGAATTGATATTTTGTCGCAATAGCCCGTGTGTTTATTGCATTAAATGTCATAAACTGATGAGAAACTATATTACTGTGTAAAGATAAAAATGTATTAGTATGTTAAGACTACGTAATATCCTTCATGATGCACAGACATTCCAATATACGATCAAGCTCCTTCATTACCACTAATTACATACTTGTATAGCTACCCGAAAGGAGGGACATTACCCGTTAAACATTCCCGTTAGGGACCCGCCTACGGTACCTGAGCTCGCATGCCAAGTTTGGTTCAGCTACTTCATGTGGTCGAAATTTTGGTCTTGAGAACTGAGAGGGTCAGATGCGTCCAGGACCTCTTCCTCCCTCCATCACAACAACTGATTCTTTATCGGCCACTTGAGTGGGGGGGGGGGGGTACTAGCATATGGCGCTCTAGCAATCTCGACGAATGCCAGAAACATAAAATACGGTGACAGATTCTGGTTTTCGGCGACCCTGAGAACCTGTTCATAGACCTCCATCATGTCTGGGTGACCTTCCGATGGAGTTGAATCCCCTTGGGGGCTACGCCAAATGGATAAAGACGCCACAAGCCCTTCCTGCCAAGTTTGGTCCTGCTAGCTGTGGAAGGAAGTCCTGCTAGCTGTAGAAGGAAGTCCCGCTAGCTGTAGAAGGAAGTCCTGCTAG
>NW_013695937.1:0-714 GCF_000517525.1 Limulus polyphemus | reverse complement strand
TCACCTCAGCTCTGTGAGTGAAGAATGGTTTACAAAGTACCAGAACACTTCATTCTTTAAATCTATATCTATTGACTGTGGTAGCCTGTTTGTTTCACAATACCATTCTTTAAATCTATATCTATTGACTGTGGTAGCCTGTTTGTTTCACAACATGTTTACAAAGTACTAGAACACTTCATTCTTTAAATCTATATCTATTGACTGTGGTAGCCTGTTTGTTTCACAATATGTTTACCCAGCTGATAAGCCAAACCCTTCTGTGTCTTGAAGTTCCTAATGTAAAGTACTAACAGGAGAAAATATAACTATTATCCACACTACAAGGTTACTTAAGACTTTTCTTACAAAATATATCAACTATTTTACTATCATAAAAAAACTTTAAATGACTGTTAAGTGAAAACTTATTTCATAGTAGCAAAACAACCTCACATTTAAATACAATATAACAAGTTTAAATCTTAGTTCCACATGAGGTGAAGGCTTACAACATAGTACCTTTTAATGTTTAACAAAGTACGAGATAAAACAAGGCTGACAACTCGGAAAAAGAAAAAACAGAACCTGCTGGAAAGATTAATATTTTTAAACACAGGAATTTATAAAAAAAACATGAACATATCATGAACATATTAAAGGATTTAAAACAAGTCCTAACAATTCTAGAATGCCCTAGAAAAAAACTTCTGTTAGATGTCACCTCATTCAGGG
>NW_013695936.1:0-714 GCF_000517525.1 Limulus polyphemus | reverse complement strand
TAATAGTTCATTATTACAATATTCTCTCAAACAATAACAGTTCACTATTACAATATTCTCTCAAACAATAATAGTTCACTATTACAATAACCTCTCAAACAATAACAGTTCGTTATTACAATATTCTCTCAAACAATAACAGTTCATTATTACAATATTCTCTCAAACAATAACAGTTCACTATTACAATATTCTCTCAAACAATAACAGATCACTATTACAATATTCTCTCAAACAATAATAGTTCACTATTACAATAACCTCTCAAACAATAACAGTTCGTTATTACAATATTCTCTCAAACAATAACAGTTCGTTATTACAATATTCTCTCAAACAATAATAGTTCACTATTACACTAATCTTTAGGACAATAATTAATAATTCACTACTACAGTAATTTACCAAATAATACTAATTCATCAGTTGGACAATACCAGGATGTTAACTACTTCTCCAATGTTCAATCTTGTAACCATCCATGTATGAAGATGTAACTTACAAAACCAGTTCCCAACAGACCAATCGCGAAGGATTATTATACAATCGTCCTTATTTATCGGGATGGAAATGACAGAAAGAAACGACCTTAGAAAACGACACTTACTAAGCGATCACTCACTGTGATCCCCCTCCTTTTAAAATAGGATAAATCTTTGTTCTTGCCTAGTGTTTTGTAAGCCGATCATGATCCCTGGTATTCAACGAAAGGCA
>NW_013695935.1:0-714 GCF_000517525.1 Limulus polyphemus | reverse complement strand
CCGTAAACTTTAACAGTGATAGTTAACTAGATAACATTTTTTTCAGTAAACATTAACAGTGATAGTTAACTAGATAACATTTTTTGGTAATCACTAACCATGAAAGTTAACTAGTTAACTTTACCCGATAGCTTCCAGCACTACGTATATATAAAGTGGGTTTAACTGAGCCCGCGAGGAAAAGAGAAGCCCAGGGGCAAGTAAACGTGATTCGCTCAGCATAACCTTTTACAGTACAGTCGCAGTAGTCGTGATGGTAATGTTGGTTTAAATTTTCCTAAATTTAAGGGAAGCGACTGGGGTATATTCAGACACGTTTTTCTCTTTATTCTGCTCGTGATTGAAGGATATTGTTACTTAGTGGGGGTGTTTCTTATAGATATGGAAAGATAAGAAGGAGGGTGTGTGTAAAAAATGCTACACGTGGACCAGTGATAGTCGTCAGTGAAGCCGGAAGAAGGAGACGATAATAATAGGAGGAGGAGAGCCGAACGTCGTGCTGTCGATGTGAAGTTGTCGTATCTTAAGGGTGGCGCTGTGACTGAAGCATCCAGTTCCAAACACATTATCATGTAGTTGGTTATACCACACACGTTATGAGTAACTTTATACGTGAGTGACTGACATAGTTATTAGCTTGGTCAGATGGACGTAAAGACTGACAGTGTTATTAGCCTGGTCAGATGGACGTAAAGACTGACATTGTTATTAGCC
>NW_013695934.1:0-714 GCF_000517525.1 Limulus polyphemus | reverse complement strand
GACTGTGGCAGGTATCTGCATTAAGCTCAGCGATCGCTCTCCGGAGCTTAATGCAGATACCTGCCACAGTCTGTAGAGCGGTCGCTGAGCTTAATGCAGATACATGCCACAGTCTTGGAGAGCGATCGCTGAGCTTAATGCAGATACATGCCACAGTCTCGGAGAGCTATCGCTGGGAGAGCGGTCGCTGAGCTTAATGCAGATACCTGCCACAGTCTCCAGCTTAATGCAGATACCTGCCACAGTCTGGAGAGCGGTCGCTGGGAGAGCGGTCGCTGAGCTTAATGCAGATACCTGCCACAGTCTCGAGACTGTGGCAGGTATCTGGATACAATTAGGATTGATACTTTAACTATCGGTCCGGCTTTTGGTGAACGGAAATGCCCTCCCCACCTTGCTAAAATTGTAACTACTTATCTTGAACAGAAATTATTTCACATATATGGGCTATTCGGTATCTTCTTCGAGCTTATGATTATTCCATAACTACCTTATCCACAAGATGGACTTGATCAGTTTGGAAACGCTCCCATTTCTTAAACCTACTCTCAGAAACGCATATGAAAGTAATTTCAGTTCATAAAATTATTCAAACATTCGAATACAGTAGTTAAATAATATTGAACAAAACGAAAAACATCTGCTGTTGTTTTTGTGATCTCAGCTTTAAAAAACAACATATAATAGAATTGATACTTCTGGTTATTATCACAT
>NW_013695933.1:0-714 GCF_000517525.1 Limulus polyphemus | reverse complement strand
GCTATTGCAGTTAGCTCTAGTGTAGCTTTGCACGAAATTCACAACAAACCGCAAACAAGCAGACTGCATTGTCCTGATAACAGTTTGCTATACATAATATCATTGAGTGTGGCTACGAACGATGTATCAATTACATCCTGACATGATGTAGAATGGGTAGAAATTACAACCAATATGTACCTATCAATCACTGTATTTCAAGTTTACAACTGAGTGATTATAAAATCACACCTATTCTTTCATAGGTGAGCTCATACTTCATTAGTAATGTTTGGTTATTGACAATTTTCATTTTATTTATCCACATCATATGAATACACGTGTATGAGTTTGAAATGAATGATTATTAATGGGACTACATTTTATCTTGCCTTGACACGGGTGTCACGTAGTATCTGGTTACCAGGTAAAGTGATAAATCACTGACATTTTGTTAACGTTGTTCCAATTGGAAAGTAGAGTAAGAGCAAAGGTCGATTTACAGGTAAGATTTTTAATTGTTTGTCATTAATTATGAACTAAATAATTTAACTTGCAGCATAAATCTACTAATTTGTGACTGTGGAATCCAATGATGTGTGAATTTTATTATTTTCATTATTTAAATATCACTGAAACCCCCTATTTTAAGAGTCTTTGCCATGGATTTTGGAGGACATGAGATGAAAGGAGTTACTGGTTGAATGTATTTAATAAGCTTAGTTTCTTTTTATG
>NW_013695932.1:0-714 GCF_000517525.1 Limulus polyphemus | reverse complement strand
AAACCCTCAGCCTGAAGAACATTCTGGTCAAAGATGGAGGTTAACCGATATGGTACAGATTGGGTTGTATTTTCAAAGGCATTATGAATCGTTAATTTTTCGTTTTTATTTGAGATAAATAAGAAAAATTGTAAAGAACATGCTGAGAAAGATTAGGTTTTGTTCATTTCATTGCTTACAATCTCAGGACATCTGCACAGAAAAATGATAAAACACAGTTACTTCAAAAACTTTCTCTTTGAGATTAGGTTAAACAGTAAAATAACAAGATTTAGATATGTAGCTTTCCTGTGATAGAAACTTTTATAAATGATATTTACAATTCATAAATCACGTTTTCTATGGTCGTATTTATATTCATAGTTGACAAATCTTTTGAACTCGATTACATTATGGAAAACACCATTCTTCGAATGATATTAAATAAATATTTTACTGTTATCTTTTGAAGAAGGTAAGGTTTTGCCATGTTTTGCTGTAAAGTTCGTTCATTTACAGTACTTAAAGGAACAGCTTATAATATTACAGTGATACACTGGTATATGTATATTTCACAGTTAATGAAACTGATAACTCTGGCACGTGCTAAAAACACATCCAAAAATTAAAAAAATTGTTACTTTATTTAACAACAGTGTTAATAGCACAGCCTTCAACATACGATTTTAAACGCGTTTTTCGCTTAAACAAGTGTATAAAGAGTTAACGTAAATT
>NW_013695931.1:0-715 GCF_000517525.1 Limulus polyphemus | reverse complement strand
TGTGAGATATTTGACATTAAAACCATAGTTCAGCACCAGCTACCATGTAGCACCCTAACATGTGAGATATTTGACACTAAAACCATAGTTCAGCACTAGCTACCATGTAGCACCCTAACATGTGAGATATTTGACATGAAAACTATAGTTCAACATTACGTACCATGTAGCACCCTAACATGTGAGATATTTGACATTAAAACCATAGTTCAACACTAGCTACCATGTAGCACCCTAACATGTGAGATATTTGACACTAAAACCATAGTTCAGCACTAGCTACCATGTAGCACTCTAACATGTGAGATATTTGACATGAAAACCATAGTCCAACACTAGGTACCATGTAGCACTCTAACATGTGAGATATTTGACACTAAAACCATAGTTCAGCACTAGCTACCATGTAGCACCCTAACATGTGAGATATTTGACATTAAAACCATAGTTCAACACTAGGTACCATGTAGCACCCTAACATGTGAGATATTTGACATGAAAACCGTAGTTCAGCACTAGCTACCATGTAGCACTCTAACATGTGAGATATTTGACATTAAAACCATAGTTCAACACTAGGTACCATGTAGCACCCTAACATGTGAGATATTTGTCATTAAAACCATAGTTCAACACTAGCTACCATGTAGCACTCTAACATGTGAGATATGTGACACTAAAACCATAGTTCAGCACAAGCTACCATGTAGCACCG
>NW_013695930.1:0-715 GCF_000517525.1 Limulus polyphemus | reverse complement strand
TATATATATATATATATATATATATATATGACAATAAGTTGACAACCAGGACCGTTAACGGTATTGCGATATATATGTATGTATATATATATGTGTGTGTGTGTGTGTTAGGTTTTTGGCCTGGTATGGCCTGGTGGTTAGTTCGCTCAAATCGCAATTTTCATGTTACATATCCGAGTCCCGTCACCGAACATACTAGCCCTTTTAGGATTGCTGTCAAGGTCAGACACCCGAGTGTAAAAATTCTGGGATAAATACAAATTACCCAAGCAGCCAACCTCAGAACTAGGTGGGGTTAAGGTCGAATGGAGAAGAAGAAGAAGAAGATAGGTTTAAGTTTTACTTTGTACAATTCAGTTAACCAAACCTGTATTATGTTTTTAGTCTCAATCGTGAAAACCTTGTTTCGAGAATATATTTATAGAGTATATCAATGATCTTCGTAAGTAGTATCTAACGGTATTTTCTTACTTGTTATGATATTGATCAAATATTGATCTACGTAATCCCCCTAATGGTGGAAAGTAGCTTGATAATCACTTATAATAAAATTAATCAAATAAATATTATAAAAAATATGGGCTCCTTAAAATGACGTACACTTTGAGTAAAGTGCATACATTTCGAGGAGGATAGTTATAGATGACTATTCTTGTAGCCAGGTGTGACATGGTGATTTGTTAGCGTGCCGGGCTGTGGATCCGATTGTCTGTTT
>NW_013695929.1:0-715 GCF_000517525.1 Limulus polyphemus | reverse complement strand
CGATTGGTTTGTAGAAACTTTCAATAGTGTGTTCGAGGAGTACATATAATCGGTGAGTATTTCTCTGAGAAAACCTCGAATAGGAAAAGTAAACAACAATTAAGAGAGAGAGGAGATATATATTTGGATGGGAAAGGCATGTTCTTCTTATAAACAAACCAAAATATAACAAGATGTTTCTAAAAATTAGTTAGGTCTGTTGTTGTTCTTTCGTGTTTCTTATTTTTGTGACAAAATTGAGAGAAAGCAAAACCTAGAGCCAACTGGAAAACTTCCATAATGAAGTTAACTTGAGAATATGAATGAATTTCTAGAAAACGAAAAGACATCTGGACCCCCAAAAAAGAGTTTCGTAAAATATAGTAAAACAAAATTTCGACAGCAAGCCACTACTGCTAAATCTATCTTGCTAGAATATATCTTATATACTACATACTAGTAACACATTACCTTGCTAGAGTATAGTAACACATTACCTTGCTAGAATATATCTTATATACTACATACTACATTACCTTGCTAGAATATATCTTATATACTACATACTAGTAACACATTACCTTGCTATAATTAATGTGTTACTAGTATGTAGTATATAAGATATCCTTGCTACACCTCTCTACAGTTGTCATACTGTACCAAACTTCTCTACCCTAATCATACTGCACCAAACTTCTCTACCCTAATCATACTGCACCAAACTTCTCTACCCTAA
>NW_013695928.1:0-715 GCF_000517525.1 Limulus polyphemus | reverse complement strand
CAATATAGTACACTAACCATAATTGTTACATATCATTTAAGACAATGTAGTACACTAACCATAATTGTTACATATCATTTAAGACAATGTAGTACACTAACCATAATTGTTACATATCATTTAAGACAATGTAGTACACTAACCATAATTGTTACATATCATTTAAGACAATGTAGTACACTAACCATAATTGTTACATATCATTTAAGACAATATAGTACACTAACCATAACTATTACATATTATTTAAGACAATATAGTACACTAACCATAATTGTTACATATCATTTAAGACAATGTAGTACACTAACCATAATTGTTACATCGTTTAAGATAATGTAGTACACTAACCATAATTGTTACATATCATTTAAGACAATGTAGTACACTAACCATAACTGTTACATATCATTTAAGATATTGTAGTTTTAATAGTGAAAATGTTATCCAATCGCGAAAAAATTATTTCTTATTACAACAAAGAAATACAAGTGAAGTGCAGATTAGCCATCATACGACGGAATACGTAAATTAAAGAGTTAACGTAACTTCCAACAATACAACTTTCATACGACGGAATACGTAAATTAAAGAGTTAACGTAACTTCCAACAATACAACTTTCATATGACGGAATACGTAAATTAAAGAGTTAACGTAACTTCCAACAATACAACTTTCATACGTCGGAATACGTAAATTAAAGAGTTAACGTA
>NW_013695927.1:0-715 GCF_000517525.1 Limulus polyphemus | reverse complement strand
AGCAAATTTCAATTTATATATTTTCTTTGCAAGTTTTGCTGACATTTAACCTCATTCATACATAACAGTGTTAACTTTGATTATTAGTTTTGAATAGAAACCAGTTCATTAAAAAATTTTTTACATTATTTGTATTTCATCAAAATGTAACACTATTGGTAGGGGGTGAATACTTTTGCAAGATGCTGTATGTATGTAAAAAAAAAATATCTTTGTACCAAATCCTATGTAAATTTGTCAAAATATGGCTGATTAATTGACTCAAAACCCCAAAATCATGATTTTAGTGAGCTCTGACCCCCTAAAAATACTCAAATGTGTGTTGGGTGCATGAAAATGTATATTTGTGCCAATTATCATCATGATTACTATATGTATGACTGCACAGGATCCCAAAATGTACATTTTTTGATTGATTAACTTTTTATCTCATAAAATTCTTTAAAAGGCCTAAATCAATAAATATAAAAGGTGTCTGGGCTTATTGGATCAAGATATATCTCTATCAAGTATCAAGTCAAATTGCTGCAAAATGAAGGAATGGCACATGATTGAAAAGTGTTTGGAAGAAGAAAAACAGTACATCTCTCTGTGGAGACATAATTACTACAATATACACTTGGTATCCATAAATACATACAAAAACCCTTTTTAATACAATATAAATGAAAATACATATAAATGATATCAAAATTAGCTTCCAAATAACTATGAC
>NW_013695926.1:0-715 GCF_000517525.1 Limulus polyphemus | reverse complement strand
GCTAGCGCAGAAAGCCCTCATACAGCTTTGCGCGAAATTCAAAAACAAACAAACAAACATAAACCAGTCAGCTGTCCCACATTGGCTTTCGGAATTCATTATTTTAAGACTAACAGTGAAGTAAGGAGCTGATCTCAGTAGGTTGCGAATAGTGCTTCAAAATTATATTTTTTTTTACTTGCTGTCATTTGCGTTGCATTAAATGTCAACTTACAAATACTAATTATATTATAGCGTTAATTATACTGTCTTATTAATGAAATTGATTCTCGATAAAACAGTTTATAATGAAAAGATAACATTGAAGACTGTCAGACAGAAGTATCATTAAATTGTATTTCTTTTTGATAATTAATCGTCAGCTAATTTCAGATATCACCAGTAATTATAGTCGTCCATAAACGTCAGTTATCACTAGTAACTAGCTATAGTCGTCCATAAATGTCAGACATCACTTGTAACCAGAAATACTCGTCCATAAATGTCAGTTATCACCAGTAATTATAGTCGTCCATAAACGTCAGATATCACTAGTAACTAGCTATAGTCGTCCATAAATGTCAGACATCACTTGTAACCAGAAATACTCGTCCATAAATGTCAGTTATCACCAGTAACAAGATATAGTCGTCGATAAACGTCAGTTTTCACCAGTAATTACACATAGTCGGCCATAAACGTCAGTTATCACCAGTAACTAGATATAGTCGTCCAT
>NW_013695925.1:0-715 GCF_000517525.1 Limulus polyphemus | reverse complement strand
ATCAATGTTACAAAAGGTGTCATTGTTACGAAAAGTATCATTGTTACAAATTGTTTCATTGTTAAAATGGGTATTAATGTTACAAAATATGTCATTGCTACGAAAAGTATCATTGTTACAAATGGTTTCATTGTTAAAATAGGTATCAATGTTACAAAAGGTGTCATTGTTACGAAAAGTATCATTGTTACAAATTGTTTCATTGTTAAAATGGGTATTAATGTTACAAAAGGTGTCATTGTTACGAAAAGTATCATTGTTAAAATAGGTATCAATGTTATAAAAGGTGCCATTGTTAAAATAGCTATCAATGTTACAAAAGGTGTCATTGTTACGAAAAGTATCATTGTTAAAATAGGTATCAATGTTATAAAAGGTGCCATTGTTAGAAATGGTGTCATTGTTACAAATGGTTTCATTGTTACAAAGTTTCTTGTTATTCCCACTATTTATCTAATGATTCTTCTTCATATTTATTTGGAAAAGAAATGTCTACAATGATTTTTCGAAAAATATTACTTTTCATGGATTAAATATTATTAAGTATTATTAAATATCATTAAGTATTATTAAGTATTATTAAATATTATTAAATATCATTAAAAATTATTAAGTATTATTAAATATTACTAAGTATTATTAATTATCATTAAACATTATTAAGTATTATTAAATATTACTAAGTATTATTAATTATCATTAAACATTATTAAGT
>NW_013695924.1:0-715 GCF_000517525.1 Limulus polyphemus | reverse complement strand
ACTATCTATATGCTACTCTTCATCATTCCCACTATCTACATGCTACTGTTCATCAGTTCCCACTATCTACATGCTACTGTTCAGCAGTTCCCACTATCTACATGCTACTCTTCTTCAGTTCCCACTATCTACATGCTACTCTTCTTCAGTTCCCACTATCTACATGCTACTGTTCAGCAGTTCCCACTATCTGCATGCTACCGTTCAGCAGTTCCCACTATCTACATGCCATTCTTCATCAGTTCCCGCTATCTACATGCTACTGTTCAGCAGTTCCCACTATCTACATGCTACTGTTCAACAGTTCCCACTATCTACATGCCACTCTTCATCAGTTCCCACTATCTACATGCTACTGTTCAGCAGTTCCCACTATCTACGCAATTCTTCATCAGTTCCCACTATCTACATGCCACTATTCATCAGTTCCCACTATCTACATGCTACTGTTCAGCGGTTCCCACTATCTACATGCTACTCTTCAGCAGTTCCCACTATCTACATGCTACTGTTAATCAGTTCCCACTATCTACGCTATTCTTCATCAGTTCATCTTATCTTTATGATCGTATCTCACTAAACATGTGTCTTAAATAAACAAGAAAACGTATATGTTTCCCTGAAGTTGAAGTGGGGAGATTTAAAAACTAAACTGACTTATATCAAGACGAAGTCAAATTTAACGATACATCACCGAACAGTAAACCTAGCCCAC
>NW_013695923.1:0-715 GCF_000517525.1 Limulus polyphemus | reverse complement strand
AGCAGTCAAATCGGAACAAATGGGTACTGGTGGAAGTGAGTCGTGGAAGACATGTAGTATCCCATAACACGTGCGTGTAAGGTAATAGCAGTCAAATCGGAACAAATAAGATCTGGTGGAAGTGAGTCGTGGAAGACATTTAGTATGATACTTAAAGTGTGTTGAGATATTATGGTTGACGTTCCTATAACGAAATTCGACGCCCTGTGAAGAATAAGGTTTAAGATGAAGTGAGAGAGAAATCTTATGAGGCTTAAAAACAAAACACGTCCTTTGCTAATGAACTACAGGTAAATTTCGAGCTAATAACATCTAGTGCATGGTTAAATCGCCTAAATTTATGTTTGTCGCGTAACCAAACCTTATATAAATGTTACGTATTCAGCTTGATAAATCGTTCAATTATTATACTTATATACTCTAATGAATGGGGATGCCTACGCATGACCTGGTGATAAAAATGTATATTTATTTTAAGCTAGCTTGTTCTTTACAGCTACGAATGTTTAGTGCTTTGTGGGGGAACATTAAATAGCCTGCGATTAAATTGCTTTGGTGGCTTTGTTTTGATGACTTAGGTTTAACTTAAGTATTTTTTAGTTTAGTCAAACGTTATGAAATGTTCTTTGGATTGAAACCGAAAATTCTTTGACCATTACTACACCTAACTAGCTCCGGAATCAATTGTCCAGGGGCGTGCACAAGGTGGGCAAGT
>NW_013695922.1:0-715 GCF_000517525.1 Limulus polyphemus | reverse complement strand
GTCTTAGCTGAAGATGTCTGCCATCCTGTGAAAATTTACACTTGTGTCCCCTTGTCTTACCATTAAATATGAAAAAAGATGATGCATCAACACTAACAATTCCCTTAACAGTCTAAACATCTCAATCAGGTCCCCTCTAACTCTTCTTTTCAAGAGAAAACAAGTTCAGAGATCATAACATTTCCATTCCAGGTATCATCCTAGTAACCTTCTTCTGAACCTTTCTGACAGTTCAAAGTCCTACACAATGAAAGTCTAACCTCTTTAGACTTGTATTCAATATTTCTGTAGATGCAACCTAAAATTCTGTTTGCCGTACCACTAGAAGCAGTATAGTGCTCGGATGATGATGTGACTGGTCAACTAGAAGGTTATTTGCAGATAGACCTTTTGTAGTTTTGTGTAATATTCTGAAATAAGCATAAAGTTGATGATATACGTAGTGCCTAGACCATTACTATGTCTATCGTACCTCAGCCGGACTGATGAACACTAGTATTGGGCAAAAGGCCTAATCAGCACCGTATATATGGCGGACGTAGAGTTGTTGATATGTAAAACATTCTTCTTTACTTTCATTCATAAGGTCTTAATTAAAGTATTGGAATCTCGATATGTATGACGAATACTTCTTTAAAACTGACTGTTTTAAACACTTCACGCGACGTACGCGGTACAGGGTGTTTCAAAATCCTATTATGCTGCGTACCTAATA
>NW_013695921.1:0-715 GCF_000517525.1 Limulus polyphemus | reverse complement strand
TCCATGTATAAATTAAACTAGTATCTTACCTTAATAAATAACTTTGATTTGGTCAGAAGACCCAAAGTCGTGTGCCGAGTGGATTCGGGCCCTAAAGGTACTATATCCTTAAGTCTCTCCAGGCAGTTCCGCAGGTGAGCTCGCCTGCAGGTGACAAAAATAAGAGAGATAATTGTATGTTTGAAAAACGTTGATATAACTCACGTGAATGGGTTTTGACTTAATAATTTCTAATTAAAACGGACAATTTACATAGATGAGAACTAGAAAAATAATAAATATTGTTAACTGGTTCAACTAGAAGCAATGTAATACTATAAAACAATCAATTTGTAACCCTAGCACTTAACGAGACTTTCGGCCGCAATCCCAATAATACACCATGAGGTTCATCCAGCTTAGGTGATTTAAGTAAAATAATACCGGTTTATGTATGAGCTCAAGTTTTGGATATTACTTAAGTTTCTGTAACGGATATGAAGTGATTTATATGAACACGTTTTCATAATACAAGCTGTAGCTGAATAATAAGCAATTCTGTATTTAGAGCCAATGTAGCGGTTGGTCCATGTCCTCTCGCACAAAATTGAAAGAACCGAACGAAATGGTACAGCAAGTTTTCGATGAGATTCTTATTGATCGATAAATTTAATATTGTGATAAGGTTTTAACTGCCCCCTCCCTCACAAAAACAACAATAAACAGCTGATCAAAA
>NW_013695920.1:0-715 GCF_000517525.1 Limulus polyphemus | reverse complement strand
ACCTCGTGACAAACCATCGCGTGAAGTGAAAGAATTTGTCATTAAAGTCACTAAAAAATAAAACAATATGCCCCAGAAGGTCATACCTGGTGCTGTTACAACCTTCACAATTTCAAGTGCAATGCCCATTGTCAAGACGGGATGATAAGATGTTGTTACGTATAAGTCTTGTCAAGTTTTCATTGCGATGGTAAGATATACAGTCATAACCACCTATTATTTATATATTACCTCATTTTGTGCAGTCGCAATCACCTAGTATTTATATATTATCTCATTTTGTGCAGTCGTAATCACCTAGTATTTATATAGTATTTCATTTTGTGCAGTCACAACCACCTAGTATTAACATATTATCTCATTTTGTGTAGTCGCAATCACCTAGTATTTATATATTATATCATTTTGTGCTGTCACAACCGACTGCACAAAATGAGATAATATATAAATACTAGGTGCAATCACCTAGTATTTATATATTATATCATTTTGTGCAGTAATAATCACCTAGTATTTATATATTATATCATTTTGTGCTGTCACAACCACCTAGTATTTATATATTATATCATTTTGTGCAGTAACAATCACCTAGTATTTATATATTAAAGTAACATAATATATAAATACTAGGTGATTATTACTGCACAAAATGATATAATATATAAATACTAGGTGATTGTTACTGCACAAAATGAGGTGTGCAGTAATAATC
>NW_013695919.1:0-715 GCF_000517525.1 Limulus polyphemus | reverse complement strand
ATATATGGTAAATAGAAACTTTAGATTAAAAATTCACAACAATATATATATATATATATATATATGGTAAATAAAAACATCTGATTAAAAATTCACAACGATATATAAATGGTAAAAAAAAACTTCTGATTAAACATTCTCAACGATATACATATACATGGTAGAAAACTTCTGATTAAAAATTTACAACGATATATATATATTAAAAAACTGCTCAGTAAAAATTTACAACTATATATATATGGTAATTAAAACTTCTGATGAAACAATTCTCAACGATATATATATATAGATATATATGGCAAATAAAAACTTCTGTTAAAAATTCACATCCATAAATACATATATATTATGGTAAATAAAAACTTCTGTTTTGAAAATTCACATCGATATATATATATATATATGGTGATCAAACTTTCACATCAACATATATATATATATATGGTAAATAAAAACTTTTGAGTAAACATTTACAACGATATGTATATATATATATGGTAAATAAAACTTCTTTTTAAAAAATCACATCGATATATATATATGGTGATCAAACATTCACATCAATATATATATATATATATGGTAAATAAAAACTTCTGATTAAAAATTCAAAACGACATATATATATATGGTAAAGAAGAACTTCTGATTAAACACTTACAACTATATATACATATATGGTAAATAAAAACTTGTGTTTAAAAATTCACAT
>NW_013695918.1:0-715 GCF_000517525.1 Limulus polyphemus | reverse complement strand
GGTGTTGACTAGCTGCCTTCTCTCTCTAGTATTTCACTGCTAAGTTAGGGACGGCCAGCGCATGTAGCCCTCGTGTAAATTTGCGCGAAATTCAAAACAAAATCTAATTTTAGTTAATATTCGAAGAAATAAACTATAAAGAATCGAACAAAGCAACACTGTTACGTATATTGTCTGAGTGATGTATTCTAATGGTGAATTCCTTCTGCTAGTTTCTAGCTGTGGGTGGAAAAATAAATGAAACTGATAATTTTCAGAGAACGTATGTCGTTTTCTATTTTCCTGGAAACAATTTAAATGTTATCTTTAAGTCGAAAATAGCATTAAATATATTGTATTTATATAACTGGTTATTTTAATATACCCATATCTAGGGACGTGGGTTGGCCTTTTGGTAGAGCTCTGGATTTCGGAGCTGGTGATCCGGGTTCGAATCTTTGCGATACCACAAACTATTTCCCCGCACTTTAAGCTGTATGGGCGTTATAAGAGCGACAGTTGATCCCTTAGCGGCGCAAACTGTAGACGGTTGGATGCTGCTGATTGGCTGTCTTCCATCTGGTCAACAGCTACAAATAGATATAAAATATCTGTGTTTCGATTATTCTAAATTAATGCCTGTTCATAAGAAATACAATATAGTTACTGCCATTTTTGGAGCTCCTTCATGTAAAATTTAAATTACTTCAGAAATCTTTTTTTTACCTTATCATTA
>NW_013695917.1:0-715 GCF_000517525.1 Limulus polyphemus | reverse complement strand
TTTTTCCATATATTATATATATATATTTCTTATCTAAATCTAACAATACGGAGCCTTTCATTAAACTTAAAAGTTAAAACATCTAACAAAACTCTACCAAAATGCATACCACCTCGTACACAACTTGAAGTTGAACTGACTTTCTCTCACTGTTTTGTTATCATCCATATCTGAATTACAGTTTACAAAATATTTTTCGTTACTTCACTCAACTACCACGTGGAAACAAGAACAGCTTGTTCATTTAAACAGTGAGGCCTGGCAAAATGGTTACGTGTCAATAACGTTGACTAACACTATTGATAATGACAAACGACCTCTGGAAGTTTCATTAAATTTCCGGCGTATTTGCCCTTTTCATCGACGCCTCCCTCCTTTATGCTGGCGTGGATGTGTACATGTAGAGTCGTACTTTTCCTAGTGGCAAAGTATCAAAGAAACGTACACAATGCAGTCTATACTGTAGTGTTGCAAATGATGTAGCAACAGGCATGATTCAGTATAACAGTATAACGTTGATTTACATGGCTATATAATGTTTAGGAACTTATGCTCGCGTATTTTAAAACCTACTGTTTGTGAACAAGAAAGTCATATTCTACATATAAAAACAAACAACGGAATTAAATTAAGTTTCTTATAAGTAATTTAAAACTTAAATATATTAAATCATAAAATCCTAAGTTCAGTCCTCAATTTCATAAAATATTATATA
>NW_013695916.1:0-715 GCF_000517525.1 Limulus polyphemus | reverse complement strand
CTATATCACGAACGAAAAGCATTACCAACTTCGAAGTGCTGCTACTTCACGTAAAGACTGATAGCCTTAGTAGCGGATGTAATGAAATATCGTATAAAATCAAACTTACTTAGAACAAACCTCAATCATTTATCTTTGTTCTCCTTTCATTGCCCATCATTGTATTCACCCAAAATTAAAAACTGTTGAAGCAAGCTTATTGAAATTTTACTTCAGTACATCTCAATGTTACACCTTGTAAGCTTTACAAAATAAAACTGTTCAACCTTGGAGTACCACATTTGAAAAAGTCTAACACGCGGTGGGAAGCACAAAGTGGCAGTGAAGGCAAATGAAGAAACAAAATGCGACATTAGTTATCGATTCATTTCTCGGAAACGCGATTTAATTATAAATAACAACACGAAAGTCAACATACGAAGCATTTAGTAAACGTTTCGGAATCTTCAGAATTCCATCTATAGTAAGGCTTGAAGTTTCTATGGTGAATCTATTATTCTCGTTTGAAAGAAATAATGTATAAAGCGTTACTGAGAATAGTAATTATGGTGCTGTTTCGTTATAATGTTGTAAAGACGATATCAAAAGTTGCTGTTTCGTTATAATGTTGTAAAGAAGTTATCAAAAGTTGTTGTTTCATTATAATGTTGTGAAGACGATATCAAAAGGTGTTGTTTCGTTATAATGTTGTAAAGACGATATCAAAAGTTGTTTC
>NW_013695915.1:1415-1692 GCF_000517525.1 Limulus polyphemus | reverse complement strand
AAACAAACACGAACCAACATGTTACAACACAAGACTCTAACACATGAAACAAACACGAACCAACATGATACAACACAAGACTCTAACACATGAAACAAACACGAACCAACATGATACAACACAAGACTCTAACACATGAAACAAACACGAGCCAACATGTTACAACACAAGTCTCTAACACATGAAACAAACACAAACCAACATGATACAACACAAGACTCTAACACATGAAACAAACACGAACCAACATGATACAACACAAGACTCTAACACATGA
>NW_013695915.1:0-438 GCF_000517525.1 Limulus polyphemus | reverse complement strand
TGCTATCTAATAGTTGCTTCTTCTATTTTTTCATTTCAGACTTGAAATTCCACTTTCATATCTAAACGTCCTGTAAAGTTCATCCAACCATGAAACACCACTTAAACCTTAATGACAAAGAAGAAATAAACACGAACCAACATGATAAAACAACACAAGACTCTAACACATGAAACAAACACCAACCAACATGTTACAACACAAGACTCTAACACATGAAACAAACACGAACCAACATGATACAACACAAGACTCTAACACATGAAACAAACACGAACCAACATGTTACAACACAAGACTCTAACACATGAAACAAACACGAACCAACATGTTACAACACAAGACTCTAACACATGAAATAAACACGAACCAACATGTTACAACACAAGACTTTAACACATGAAATAAACACGAACCAACATGTTACAACACAAGACT
>NW_013695914.1:0-715 GCF_000517525.1 Limulus polyphemus | reverse complement strand
AAAACATGTTTGTTTGTTTGTTTCAGAATTTTTCTCAAAGTCACAGAAATGCTATCTGTGCATAATCGTATCAATTTTAAACTGATAGAATAAAAGAAAGACAGCTTATTAATAGCACCCACCGCAAATCCTTGGACTGATATTGTCTGATCGATTAGTTTTTGCAACAAAGGGTCACAAACCATAAATCCTCGATTCACAATCTGGCCACATTAACCATATGCCACGTTCTGTTCACTTGCTAACTATTAGCCTTTTAATCAAGGAATTTTCAGCAAAGAGTATAGTGAAATATAGTATTGTATTGACGGCGACAGTAAGACTTAACAAACTTCATAATATATCTGTGAAAAAATTGTATGCATATTTTGTTTGTTGTTAAGTACAAAGCTCTGCTCATCGCAGGTATCGAAACCTGAGTTTTAGTATTATGAGCTTTCAGACTTAAAGCTGAGCCATTTCACTTGTTGGTAAGTGTTAATGTACAAAAGTATTTATTAAAAGTGGTACTTTATCATATAGAAAGTTCTCAGAAAAATCTAGTTTTCGTGGTTGTTGTAGAATCAATATACATTTCCTTATTATTGTGCAGTGTTAAATACAGCATAAAAAGTAGATTATGCAGTAAATGTCATACAGAGGGCGACCTGTAAGGTAACGTCTTCATTATAATAGCGAGCGTTTGTTTGTAATTAAGCACAAAGCTACACAATGG
>NW_013695912.1:0-715 GCF_000517525.1 Limulus polyphemus | reverse complement strand
TTTTTAACCCTATTCACTAAGTATAAGGTACCCTTTAACCCCATTCACTATGTATAAGGTACCCTTTAACCCTATTCACTAAGTATAAGGTAACTTTTAATCCTATTCACTAAGTATAAGGTACCTTTTAACCCTATTCACTAAGTATAAGGTACCCTTTAACCCCATTCACTATGTATAAGGGTACCCTTTAACCCTATTCACTAAGTATAAGGTACCTTTTAACCCTATTCACTAAGTATAATATACCTTTTAACCCTATTCACTAAGTTTAAGGTACCTTTTAACCCTATTCACTAAGTATAATATACCTTTTAACCCTATTCACTATGTATAAGGTACCCTTTAACCCTATTCACTATGTATAAGGTACCTTTAAACCCTATTCACTAAGTATAAGGTACCTTTTAACCCTATTCACTAAGTATAAGGTACCCTTTAACCCCATTCACTATGTATAAGGTACCCTTTAACCCTATTCACTAAGTATAAGGTACCTTTTAACCCTATTCACTAAGTATAATATACCTTTTAACCCTATTCACTAAGTATAATATACCTTTTAACCCTATTCACTATGTATAAGGTACCCTTTAACCCTATTCACTATGTATAAGGTACCTTTTAACCCTATTCACTAAGTATAATATACCTTTTAACCCTATTCACTAAGTTTAAGGTACCTTTTAACCCTATTCACTAAGTATAATATACC
>NW_013695911.1:0-715 GCF_000517525.1 Limulus polyphemus | reverse complement strand
AACGTCAGAAACACAACAATATCAAAATCATGTTTAATTATAGCCAAGGAGTAACGTCAGAAACACAACAATATCAAAATCATGTTTAATTATAGCCAAGGAGTGATGTCAGAAACACAACAATATCAAAATCATGTTTAATTACAGTCAGAATAACAATGTACTGGTTCTTGAAGTCAATCAGAATAACGATGTACTGGTTTTTGTAGTGAATCTGAATAACATTGTACTGATTCTTGTAGTAGTACAATGTTATTCAGATTCGATTCATGTAGTTAATCAGAATAACATTGTACTGATTCATGTAGTGAATCTGAATAACATTGTACTGATTCATGTAGTGAATCTGAATAACATTGTACTGGTTCTTGTAGTGAATCTGAATAGCATTTTACTGATTCTTGTAGTGAATCTGAATAACATTGTACTGATTCATGTAGTTAATCAGAATAACGATGTACTGATTCATGTAGTGAATCTGAATAACATTGTACTGGTTCTTGTAGTGAATCTGAATAACATTGTACTGATTCATGTAGTTAATCAGAATAACATTGTACTGGTTCTTGTAGTGAATCTGAATAACATTGTACTGATTCTTGTAGTGAATCTGAATAACATTGTACTGATTCATGTAGTTAATCAGAATAACATTGTACTGGTTCTTGTAGTTAATCAGAATAACATTGTACTGGTTCTTGTAGTGAATCTGAAT
>NW_013695910.1:0-715 GCF_000517525.1 Limulus polyphemus | reverse complement strand
CAGGGTCTTTACTTTAGGATAGATGGTACTATGTTATGAAAACCAATACAGGGTCTTTACTTTAGGATAGATGGTACTACGTTATTACAATATTAACACTGTTTACACTCTATAACTGAGAAATATTAACACTGTTTATACTCTATCACTGAGAAGTATTAACACTGTTTACACTCTAACAGTGAGAAGTATCAACACTGTTTACACTCTATCACTGAGAAGTATTAACACTGTTTACACTCTATCACTGAGAAATATTAACACTGTTTATACTCTATCACTGAGAAATATTAACACTGTTTACACTCTAACAGTGAGAAATATTAACACTATTTACACTCTAACCTTGAGAAGTATTAACACTGTTTACACTCTATCACTGAGAAATATTAATACTGTTTACGCTCTAACCTTGAGAAGTATTAACACTGTTTACATTCTAACACTGAGATAAACAGTAAAATGAAGGCCTATAGCTTACGAATATTTAAATAATTATTTGATAACCATTACATATAAATCGTTTATATTTTGAAAATAGAACGTTAACATAAATGTGGAGCTAATTATCTAAATGACGAGATGGTTTTCACAGGGATTCAGCTTACCACAACAGCTAGCAAACAGATACAAGTTAACCCTAAAAGTATAAGTTTCTTCTAAACTATGTGTGCTTGTTCGTCTACGTCTTTGCTGGCCACCGGTCTTTAATAAC
>NW_013695909.1:0-715 GCF_000517525.1 Limulus polyphemus | reverse complement strand
TCAGCAGCATCCTCTTCACAGCTAGCAACACCTAAAGGCTTTAATATCATCTGTAAATGTAAGTAACTTATTGACTATTCCCTCATCTATGTCACTGATGTAAATCAAAAAGAGAAGGTCCTAAGACTGAGTCTTGAGATACTCCACTTGTGACATTAATCCAGTTTGACTTAACTCCATTTGTAACAACTTTCTGCTTTCCTCCATCCAGCCACTCTTCTATCTAATTTGCTAACTTATTCTTCACACTAATAGAGATAATTTATTTTACAAGCCTTTTGTGTGGCACCTTGTCAAACGCCTTCATATCCCTTACCCTCATCTACATAAGGAATATATTTACCTTGGATATTTAAAAATATATTTTAAAAAAGTTCCCACATCTGATCAGTGCCTCCAAATAATTCAGCTGCCCAATTAACAACAGATAATTCTTGTCGCATCCCTTAAAAATTGTTTTTTTTTTAAATTTGTAACCAAAATATAATTTTTTCTTAGAACCTAATAGAGCAATGACCACTTGCACCCAGATGTTCCTCAATTTCCACCCTCTCGAACATTTCTATATTTGAAGTTAACAATAAATCTAAATTAGCATTGTTTCTAGTCGATTCATTAACTAATTGATGAAGAAAGCCATCCTGAGCAGTTTCCAAAAACTTTTCTCCCTCATGTTTTGACTCTAGAATTTCCACATCTATATGCTTGAAATTTA
>NW_013695908.1:0-715 GCF_000517525.1 Limulus polyphemus | reverse complement strand
GCCGGGCCTCTATAAACTATGTACTAACTAGTCTTCTTTCTAGTCTGTCAGTTAAATTAGGACGGTTAGCCCTTGTATATTTATACACTAACTGTCTTTTCTCTATTCTATCAGTTTAAAATTTGGGGCAGTTAGTGCAGATAGCGCTTCTATAACTATCTACTAACTGTCTTCTTTCCAGTCTGTCAGTTTAAAATTAGGGACGGTTAGCCCTTGTATATTTATACACTAACTGTCTTTTCCCTATTCTATCAGTTTAAAATTTGGGGCAGTTAGTGCAGATAGCGCTTCTATAACTATCTACTAACTGTCTTCTTTCTAGTCTGTCAGTTTAAAATTAGGGACGGTTAGCCCTTGTATAGCGGTTAGAATATTCAAAATACAATCGTAACTTCCCCAAGTTTCCCAGACTTAAGAATCTAGAGATGATTCACTCGTCAAGTGTACAAGATGCTGGAGAGCGGGTTACATAAACTGCTGTTACTACGTTCTGGAAGGTGACTTAAAACGCTTACTGGAATGCAAATGGAAAAAAAATTCGATGTAGCCCTAAATTTATTTTCTAGTGGATGACTTATTGATCTTGCAAGATGATAAGTTATCATTACCGGATTCAATCACCGGATTCAAAAAAGAAAACAATAATTATAGAAAAGGTTATCAATCGTTGCTGCACAAGTTTGTTAAGTTTCAAGGGTTAAGATCCTAGAGCCCG
>NW_013695907.1:0-716 GCF_000517525.1 Limulus polyphemus | reverse complement strand
TTTGTTGGGTGTTGTCCACTAGCAACTCACTGCTAGTAGACAACACCAAACAAATCACATATATTTACCTCACTGCTAGTGGACAACACTAGTGAGATAAATATATGTGATTTGTTGAGTGTTATCCACTAGCAGTGAGGTAAATATATAGCATCATGTTAAGCAATTCTATGTTTTTTGTTTCCTGTTGCAACATAACACTCAGTACAAAGATAAAACTACATAAACTCACTCAATAGTTAAATAAAGAACTGTTGGAACTAATTGAAACACCAATGGTTTACTGTTTTGTTATGACTCGCACGTTATTTGAACCCTGTAAACAAAACAGCTAGAAACTCGAGACATTTATACCAGTAGTTAAAAATGATGACTTTGTGTAAAAACATGACAATATAAAATCATAGCACACTGTAAAAATATGACAATATAAAATTATAGCACAGTGTAAAAATATGGCAATATAAAATCATGACACAATGTAAAAATATAACAATATAAAATCATGTCACAGTGTAAAAATATTACAATATTACTCGAGCCTGTGAGTCATTGGTTGATTGTGTTCTCGAGCCTGTCAGACATTGGTTAGTTGTATTCTCGAGCCTGTCAGTCATTGGTTGATTGTATTCTTGAGCCTGTCAGACATACCGCTGTGCCACTTGGGGGCGACTAGATAAAGAATGTAGTGTTTAAACATGTAATAGGCTTAATAA
>NW_013695906.1:0-716 GCF_000517525.1 Limulus polyphemus | reverse complement strand
TGTTATAGGATGTTTTAAAGTATTTTGTGATAGTGGCCGTCCAGTGTGTTATAGGAATGTTTTAAAGTATTTTGTGATAGTGGCCATCCAGTGTGGTATAGGAATGTTTTAAAGTATTTTGTGATTAGTGGCCGTTCCGTGTGTTATGGGAATGTTTTCAAAGCATCTTGCATCCTCGCTATGATGTAAATGTAATAATCTTCCCTTGCTAATATTATTCACTATGGTATATAAATAGTCTTTGAAATTTGTTACGCTAGGGCTTGTTGCATATTTTTTGCTTTTCCGTATACTGCGAAAACCATTTCGTGGAAATAGCTGTGGCAAATTCCTCCAGTGACAAGTTTACTCGTGGAACCGCTTTATTGCGTGGACGGGAAGTCGCCACGAACCACAAATATACGGATCAAACACATGTCGCCCACAGCGCCACGGCAAGATCTGCACGCGATTATGATACACTGTATTAGCATATGTAACCCGTTCTTGAAAATCAATCATATTGGAATATAAATATATATAAACATCGTTAAAAACAATACACGAGACCTTGAATCGATTATTGAACAATATATGGTTGGTTAATAAGGAACTAGAAGTTATTACTAATCATGATTAATTCTATTATGTTCTACACACACTGCATTAAAAACCACAGAGTTAGAAATGGTAGGAGTGGTGCATCGTTCAGCATAAGACTCATGATTCTTCTGAAG
>NW_013695905.1:0-716 GCF_000517525.1 Limulus polyphemus | reverse complement strand
GAACAGGTCTCACACTCTAATTAATAACAATATAGAACAGGTCTCAGACTGATTAATAACAATATCGAACAGGTCTCTGACTGATTAATAACAATGTAGAACAGGTCACAGACTGATTAATAACAATATAGAACAGGTCTCAGACTGATTAATAACAATATAGAACAGGTCTTAGACTCTGATTAATAACAATATAGAACTGGTTTCAGACTCTGATTAACAACAATATAGAACAGGTCTCAGACTGATTAATAACAATATAGAACAGGTCTCAGACTGATTAATAACAATATAGAACAGGTCTCAGACTGATTTATAACAATATAGAACAGGTCTCAGACTGATTAATAACAATATAGAACAGGTCTTAGACTCTGATTAATAACAATATAGAACTGGTTTCAGACTCTGATTAACAACAATATAGAACAGGTCTCAGACTGATTAATAACAATACAGAACAGGTCTCAGACTGATTAATAACAATATAGAACAGGTCTCAGACTGATTTATAACAATATAGAACAGGTCTTAGACTGATTAATAACAACATAGAACAGGTCTTAGACTCTGATTAACAACAATATAGAACAGGTCTCAGACTGATTAATAACAATATAGAACAGGTCTCAGACTGATTTATAACAATATAGAACAGGTCTCAAACTGATTAATAACAACATAGAACAGGTCTTAGACTCTGATTAACAACAATA
>NW_013695904.1:0-716 GCF_000517525.1 Limulus polyphemus | reverse complement strand
AATTAGTAACAAAGAAGATGTCTATATCACCCAAGTATATCAATGACTGCATTAGTAACAAAGAAGATGTCTATATCCCCCAAGTACATCAATGACTGAATTAGTAACAAAGAAGATGTCTATATCCCCCAAGTATATCAATGACTGAATTAGTAACAAGGAAGATGTCTATATCCCCCAAGTATATCAATGACTGAATTAGTAACAAAGAAGATGTATATGTTCCACAAGTATATCAATGACTGAATTAGTAACAAGGACGATGTCTATATCACCCAAGTATATCAATGACTGCATTAGTAACAAAGAAGATGTCTATATCCTCCAAGTATATCAATGACTGAATTAGTAACAAGGAAGATGTCTATATCCCCCAAGTATATCAATGACTGCATTAGTAACAAAGAAGATGTCTATATCCTCCAAGTATATCAATGGCTGAATTAGTAACAAGGAAGATGTCTATATCCCCAAGTATATCAATGACTGAATTAGTAACAAAGAAGATGTCTATATCCCCCAAGTATATTCCCTATCAATATCATTAATGTAAATAAGAAAAGTCTAAAATCCAACCACTGACCTCTGAGATATTAATAACAATTTTTCCAGTTCTCTCAGTCATCCACTTTACAACCATGGCCTCAAAATTGGCTTTAGGTTCTCAATTCCCATTTCATGTTATTTCAACATGGAGAAAAACTTCAAGTTTAATT
>NW_013695903.1:0-716 GCF_000517525.1 Limulus polyphemus | reverse complement strand
CATTTAGTAAAAGAAAAAAAAAAAAAGAGTAAAGTAGATCTTGGTAGACAAATTCAGTAATGCAAAGTACCTGAATAAATCAATCATATAAACTAGCTGGGCTCTAGATTGTTTATTTACAAGTTAGTAAAACAGCAACAACATTAATTGCTTGATAAGGTTTTCTAATTAAATGCTGTCCAGCACATTTAACTTCAGTAAAAAAACTGGATTAAAAATTAATAGTATGTTATAATGATAATAACAATTTAAAAATAAACATCTTTATGATAAATGTACATTATAAATGTTGACAACATAGTGCTTCAATAGGACGAAGTGAAACAAACCAGAAGCTATGCTTTACATTAACTGGCTACTTTATCAGGAACCTCATCTAATGTTGTGCTAGATCACCATTCACTGCAACAATAGCCTGGCATCCACAAGATATCAGGTGTCTTGTTTTGTTGAGGAGTATGGTCTATAGTTGGTATTAACCATATACGATCAGGATCATGGTAAATATTATATAAAGTTCATCCAAGATATCTTGAAAGGGATTAAGATCTGATGAATGTAATAATCAAGAAAGATGACTGAAGTCACTGTTGCACTCTTTGAACCAAAAATATTGTTGGGCACTGGTACATGAAGCCTGTGCCCTGAATCCCCAGTTGGTGTGATGAAAAATCAGAATCGAAAATCACAATTGATATCATACTAAAACACTGAAA
>NW_013695902.1:1184-1615 GCF_000517525.1 Limulus polyphemus | reverse complement strand
AAATATTGTGTCTTCTTATTGACAGTACACAGTATCTTTAGATCTTGTGGCTTGTTAGTGATAGTACACAGTATTGTTAATTCTTGTGGCTTGTTAGTTATAGTACACAGTGTTCTTATATCTTGTGTCTTCTTATTGACAGTACACAGTATCGCAAATCTTGTGTCTTCTTATTGACAGTACACAGTATCGTTAAATCTTGTGTCTTCTTATTGACAGTACACAGTATTGTTAATTCTTGTGGCTTGTTAGTGATAGTACACAGTATTCTTATATCTTGTGTCTTCTTATTGACAGTACACAGTATCGTAAATCTTGTGTCTTCTTATTGACAGTACACAGTATCGTAAATCTTGTGTCTTCTTATTGACAGTACACAGTATCGTTAAATCTTGTGTCTTCTTATTGACAGTACACAGTATCGTTAAATC
>NW_013695902.1:0-285 GCF_000517525.1 Limulus polyphemus | reverse complement strand
TAGTACACAGTATTCTTATATCTTGTGTCTTCTTATTGACAGTACACAGTATCGTAAATCTTGTGTCTTCTTATTGACAGTACACAGTATCGTTAAATCTTGTGTCTTCTTATTGACAGTACACAGTATTGTTAATTCTTGTTGGCTTGTTAGTGATAGTACACAGTATTCTTATATCTTGTGTCTTCTTATTGACAGTACACAGTATCGTAAATCTTGTGTCTTCTTATTGACAGTACACAGTATCGTTAAATCTTGTGTCTTCTTATTGACAGTACACAGTAT
>NW_013695901.1:0-716 GCF_000517525.1 Limulus polyphemus | reverse complement strand
GATATATTTAAAATGCATCAGACTGTATCACCTCTCAAATATAAACGGTTAAAGTGTACGTGAGCGCATGGTTTATAATATATGAAGAGCAATATGTTCAGAACAAACGTATCTTGTCGCCCACGCGCATTTTTTAAACACCGGGTTTTCCTTCCAAATGCAGCCAACGAAAGCACGTGACATAACACGTATTAGACCTCAGTATTTTTGAATATGTCATAACGTGCAGAGTCAACCGTCACAGCTCTTGTTGGCCTATACAGTATTAATACAACAATCATAAACACGCATAGCAGGAAAACCTCTCGTGCTGTAGTAAGTTAGTCACAAAATGATTCATCCCGAAACGTTTATTGTTATTTTAATAATATCTATTGAGAAATGCAAATCTTAACTCTTCAGATAGGGTGAATGCTTGCCACAAACGTTTTTCTTAATTCCTAAAAGTTACTGTTGAATCCTATCGACTTTTTTAAAACACGTTCTGTTAAATTGTTTATACACATTATCGCTTGTGAGTGAGTCCGTGACTTTCTTGGTTATAGGGTCCATAATAACACAATAAAACTTGAAAACAAAAACTATAAATTTTGCAGTTAATCTTACTAATAACTGCTGGGAATCCTTATATACCTTACATACAAAATGAGTAAATTTCGACCTTTTTGTTAGTTCTTTGCAATGAGTGCTTTAACAGGCAAAAACATAGTTACCGT
>NW_013695900.1:0-716 GCF_000517525.1 Limulus polyphemus | reverse complement strand
GACGCAACAATATGGATTATCGGGTATATGGAGTTACTCTGAGATTTAGATAAGCACCAATATTGGCTAATATGTTCCAAAGTTGTTTTGAAAACGTTGGATTGATTATTGTTCTAAGGAAGTTAAAACTATATAAAAAAGATATTTGAAAATTTTATTGTCTTTAAATAGAAAGAACATAAACAAACATTACTTAAATAGATAACATGAAGACACGATTTACAGTAGAACATTCAGAAAGATGCAAATTGTTATTGGATTAAAATTAAAAATGGGATTTTTAAACGTGAAACATTTTAAACTTTTATAGGCATGTACTGAATTATATAAGATTAATTAGTATTTTAGTATGTAGATCGTATAAGATATAGTTCCTTCAGTAGTTTGGCAAAATAATTGAATAACATTAAAATGTGTTACTGAAAGTTTTCACGTAAAAGTATGGAGTTATTTAAAAAATATTTGAACAAACAATATTTGTCTACGAGAGAAAGATTCCAGTTGGTGTTTATTTATTTACATTTTATAGGTATAGTTTTGAAATTAAACAGTAACTTAATCAACATTTCCACAAGTTCTGTTTACTTTTATATTAAAACCGATAGAATAAAAAAATTCTTTAATATGAAAGATGAAATACCAAAATGTCTGAATTCTAAGATTGTTTATCAATATAGATGTAATTCTATATATATATATATATATATATAGTACGT
>NW_013695899.1:0-716 GCF_000517525.1 Limulus polyphemus | reverse complement strand
CTACGTTATTCACCAAAATTACACATTACTTAGCCAGTGCCTTGAAACAAAGTTGGAGAAAGTGAAGAACTTGTAAAACAAAATATAAATGTAAGGAATATAAAGTTGTCAGTGCTATAAATTATGACCTTTATTTCAGTAACATAAAGTTTTTGTAAAATTAAGTAGCTTTTATTGATAATTATGTCTCGATTGAATTCGATGACCGTTTTGTTTTGATGAGTTATTGCCACTTTTATTATCTCAAGAGAAAATTGTTAAATACGTCACATCTTCATCTTCGAACAAATTTTTAGATAAATCATTCTAATAATGCCGTAAATTTAGTTGATTATCGAAAAACTGGAAACACATCTAAGAACAAAGAAAAATTCAAGCTAAACAGTAGAAATGACAGGTTATCACAAGACAAATGTGTGACATCATCGGTATTATTTTTAATATTATTATGATCTAGGAATATTTAGTTTTAAAAAGCGATCAGCTAATGATATTAACCGGACAAGAAAAAGCAGAATAAGCTTGGAATTACTTATTTGTCAAAATATAATAGTGTCCCCCGGTGGTAAGTTTACAGACTTTCAGCGCTAAATCCGGTGTTCGATTCGCCGCGGTGGATAAAGCAGAGAGCGCAATGCGGCTTTGCTCTAAAACAAACAGACAAATAAGTGTAATATTAATATTGTTTAAACAAGTAAGAATGATGAAAGTACTTG
>NW_013695898.1:0-716 GCF_000517525.1 Limulus polyphemus | reverse complement strand
GATTACTGGTGCAGAATAACAGTGTGACTAATGAATACTGGAACAGTAGAATAACTGATAATTACTGGTACAGAATAACAGTGTGACTAACGACTACTGGAACAGTAGAATAACAAACAGATTTAGTGTAAATGATGATTACTGGTACAGAATAACAGTGTGACTAACGACTACTGGAACAGTAGAATAACAAACAGATTTAGTGTAAATGATGATTACTGGAACAGTAGTATAACTGATGATTACTGGTGCAGAATAACAGTGTGAATAATGACTACTGGAAACGTAGAATAACAGTTCAATAACTATTAGATTTAATTATACTTATGAATAATGGTAAGATAAAAAACTGCCACATCACACTGTAGTGGATGCTGTGCCTAAAAGTATAATGAAGAAAGTAATAATGAGGTATACTTAAATGTTGAAGTAGCTGGAAAGCTTAAGTAAAAACATACCCTATATTTGCCCTCTCCAACTTGGTACACCTTAAACTTGTGAGGACACATACACTTGGACACCAGCCTCATCACTTCATCTTGGATTCTTTCTGCATCAGTAGGTGGCTGGTTCTGAAGTGAGAAAACAGTTTGTACATCAGAAACTGTTGGTAAAAGCATGGGAATATAGAACAAAACTGTTGATTTAACAAGGTTTCTGCATACTCCATAAGAACACGGGAATACGTAGTGAATGAACTGAGCAAGTAAGTTCTT
>NW_013695897.1:0-716 GCF_000517525.1 Limulus polyphemus | reverse complement strand
CGGTGACTCCTTTGCCTTCGTTTCTCTCATGGTTCTTAATTGGAAGTAACTGTGATAGATTTGGCGGTGACTTCCTTGCCTTCGTTTTTCTCATGGTTCTTATTTATCTTGCCGTCAGTCCGTTCGTCCGTCTGTTCACCTAGTAATTGTATTGTATTATACCAATCGGATAATTTTCATAAAACTTACAACTTAATGCAGAGTAAATTTGATCTGTACCGCAAGTATGGCTCATCTTGTAACATTAAAATTTCGAATTCAAGTTATAGAAAATCGTATCTATAATTCAGATGGCTGTGTTTATCTTGTAAGATGATGAATATTTATTTTCTATCAGAGTTATACTCCTTGAAAATCAATGCTATGCTCAACAAGAATACGATAAAATACAGTACAATATCGTATAATACGGTACCATAAGAATACGATAGAATACAGTACAATAAGATATAATACAGTAGCATAAGAATACGATAGAGTACAGTACAGTATGGTATAATACGGTAACATAAGAAAACGATAGAATACAGTACAATATCGTATAATACGGTGCTATAAGAATACGATAGAATACAGTACAATATGGTATAATACGGTACCATAAGAATACGATAGAATACAGTACAATATGGTATAATACGGTACCATAAGAAAACGATAGAATACAGTACAATATGGTATAATACGGTACCATAAGAATACTATAGAATACAGTA
>NW_013695896.1:0-716 GCF_000517525.1 Limulus polyphemus | reverse complement strand
GAGTGTTAATTACGAAGTTGATCAGGAGCAACACATATAGTGGGGGTACTTCTCATGAGTGTTAATTACGAAACTATTACGAAGTTCATCACAAGTAGAATTTCTTTAAAGCACAATTAGGCATGCTAATAAAAACTATTGCTCAGACAGATCACGCGATTTCAGTTTGTCATAGGAGTAAACTTACGTGTTCAACAATTGCAATGTTACACTCACTGATCCAGTGATCACGCAAGTATAGACTTATCGTGAAGAAATGTTTGTTGTCTAGTTTACAGCTTCGTTTTCTTTATGGGAAAGTTCGTTATGAGTCGCCCCATATTAAAACTGCAGAGGGAGAAATATGTTAACCAAGTTCAAATGATGTGCACGGTGTATCGATGTAGTTTTGAAGGATGTGTTGCTTAATGAACTGTTGATTTTTTCCCACAGTTATCATGTCCAGATATATCGACCAGTCGGAGCAATTACAAAAGGTTAATATTTCGAAAATAAGGAAAACTTTTACTAAAATTTATTGATGTCGTAGCACTAATATTAACATGTAAACGCGTAATAACTAACAGAACAAAAGAAACTGCAAAGCAAACTATCGTAGTTTGACATAACTACCGTGTTAAGGCTGTTAACGACTTCGAACCGTCTGCGAATGATAGAGGTAATTTCAAGTGAAATGATATGATATATAAGAGGTAATTTCAAGTGAAATGATATGG
>NW_013695895.1:0-716 GCF_000517525.1 Limulus polyphemus | reverse complement strand
ATATATAATACAACTGCTGACTAGTGTGTGTGTGTGTAACCTCACTACTGCTGCCAGAGCCATCTTTACAATGTACATCATATATAATACAGCCGCTGACTAGTGTGTGTGTGTAACCTCACTACTGCTGCCAGAGCCATCTTTATAATGTACATCATGAATAATACAACTGCTGACTAGTGTGTAACCTCACTACTGCTGCCAGAGCAATTTTTATAATGTACATCATGAATAATACAACTGCTGACTAGTGTGTATATACACACACACACTAGTCAGCAGTTGTATTATTCATGATGTACATTGTAAAGATGGCTCTGGCAGCAGTAGTGAGGTTACACACACTAGTCAGCAGTGGTATTATTCATGATGTACATTATAAAGATGGCTCTGGCAGTAGTAGTGAGGTTACACACACTAGTCAGCAGTTGAATTATTCATGATGTATATTGTAAAGATGGCTCTGGCAGCAGTAGTGAGGTTGTACATACTAGTCAGCAGTTGTATTATATATGATGTACATTGTAAAGATGGCTCTGGCAGCAGTAGTGAGGGTGTGTGTGTGTGTAACCTCACTACTGCTGCCAGAGCCATTTTTATAATGTACATCATGAATAATACAACTGCTGACTAGTGTGTGTAACATCACTACTGCTGCCAGAGCCATCTTTATAATGTACATCATGAATAATACAACCGCTGATTAGTGTGTGTAA
>NW_013695894.1:0-716 GCF_000517525.1 Limulus polyphemus | reverse complement strand
CAGAAGCAATGAATAGCAGAATGCTAATGACCGAGCAACTGCCTGTTAAAAGGCCCAGCGAGTTATCTCAGTCACAACTGTGGATTAACTTGCTGATGATTCCACCCACTACTATTACAATAGTCCCGACGATGATGCAGATTCAACTTTTAAATTAGCATTGCCAAAAATGATCCCCATATTCCCAGAGAATTGGATCTCATATTGATCACTCAGGTACGTGTACAGTTTGTAAATATTTATTTTATGCTTTTATATTTTCAGAGCAGTGTTGTGTATCTATCTATCTATCTATATCTATATATTGATAGTTACCTCTATATTTTTTGTGTTTACATTAGTCATTTTCAAGTTTAATTATCATTATTAAAGGATCTGTTTTATTTTGTATTTTGTAAAGGAAACATTGTATCATAGGTATTTTGTCATTGTTAGAGAGTGTCTTCCTGTGTCTATGCATTTATTAATGACAAATAGTTTTCAGTGTGAAAATGTTTTCTTTTGATTACATTAAAAGGTTCTTTTTTTTCTTCAATTCTATGATTTATATGTAATTGTCGGAGAAATATGAAGTAGGAAAGACGGGAAAAGTGATACACGAATATACCATGCGTTTCTGTTTTATTGTAGTATTATAATAAGTACTCTGAATTTATTGTTTGTTCTGAATATTCGCAGTTTTCACATAACAGTGGTCAAGAAAACCATTAAGTTGA
>NW_013695893.1:0-716 GCF_000517525.1 Limulus polyphemus | reverse complement strand
TAATATATTACACAATATTTAATATATCACACAATATTTTATATATCACACAATATTTAATATATCACACAATATTTAATATATCACACAAGGTTTTGTAAGCTTAGGAAATTTAGGATAGTCCTAAATCCATATAATAAATGTACAATGCAAAGTAATCCTCATAATAAAATGAAAATAAGAAAATGAAAATCTATTAAACACTTATACTGGTTAACTCTCTTGCTACAGGCTTGGTCAATTCACCCAAGTTCATGACCCAAAATTGACCTTTAGAGTTTCCATTCTATATTTTCTAATATGTTTTGTGTATCTTCATGAAATTTGCAACCTTTCAGTAAACATTATAAGTCTTTTGTAGACAAAAAGTCAGAATTTTTAATGAAGTTTTTTTACTAAAAATTTCTCCAAGAATATCTGGAGTTAAAGTGTTGACTGCTCCAAGTTCAAAGTGATTTTTGTGTTAAGATTTAAAATACTTTTCTTCATCTGAAAAGTGTCAATCTTCATTTGTGTAATTTCTGAAACCTCCTAAATATATTTCAAACATTTTTTTTCAGTAAAACTTTATATTTTACCTTTTCTCTACCTTAACTTTTTACAGAGTTGGTCAATTTGACCAGCTTTATAACTACCATACAAAAATAGGAAGTCTAAGTTACCTGGTCTTTGATCACAACCGGGTGGTCTATTTCTTCAGGACTGAGAGTGCCCAC
>NW_013695892.1:0-716 GCF_000517525.1 Limulus polyphemus | reverse complement strand
TATATACAACGTTACATCAAATAGAACGTCACTACAACAAAACTACCAGTAGACAGGATTAATAAGTTACATACCTTGGTAAATTATTTTCATTGTTCTTATCCGCTAGTGTTCTTCAAGTAGATCCTATATATACCCTAGAACAATCAAATAATTTATACGTGTATATAACAATTTGGTTTACCTATTCTGACGTTAAACACTAAATTATTTCCTATTCTGACGATGGATGTAATGATGACTCGCGGTTCTACTTGTTAATAAACGTTGTACAATAAAGTCTCAACTTGATTTTCAAGGCTTGTTTACCAGGGAATGGCAGTCTTGTATAAAGAATATTTTTGTTATATTTTACACATCCTGTGTGGGAGTGGAAGCTTTATTGATTTAATCCTTGACTATTCTGATTATCACTTTCTTTGCAAGACCATCTTGCTTAAATAACATTTGATGTTGTTTACTTCTTTCTGAACAGCTTTATATTACCAGTACATTTATGGGCTCAGTATATCAAAATTATAATACGTTTTCCTCTAAAGTATTTGCTATAAAACTTTTATGTTGAAATATTTACCTGAAAATGAAGATTTATGGTAGATTCCACTTTCAAACATTCCTTCCTTTTTGATGGTCAGTGTGTCCAGGAACGATTAGTGAGATAATTTTTATTTTCACACAATGAATTTAATATTTCCATGTTGTTTATTTAAGTGAAA
>NW_013695891.1:0-716 GCF_000517525.1 Limulus polyphemus | reverse complement strand
AAAACGAGATGGCTCCCACAATTCCTGATTAAATAGAACTTAACGGTATATACTTTATTAAAATCCGGTTAACGTGGAACACGTGACGTCAGACACACAGTCCTTTATTAAATAGAACGTAACCGTATACACTTTACTAAATTATAATTACCATGGAACAGACAGGACCATTTTCTTCTTATTGTTTTTATTTTTGTGTTATCGTTCCATTGTACTGCTAAAAGTGTTTGTTAAATCTTTCTTTGTCACGTTCTACCTATAAAACAGCTCTCCCATTGCAATCAGGAGCTTTTTTTTTCGGGGCCTCCGTTCAAGACAAACTAATAACCTCTCGTTCAGTGTCACTTTGGTTCATTATTTTCGCGACACAAAGTACGCAGGTGGAGAGGAAGGGGGGGACCCCGGAAAAAATTATGCCAGAGCCCCCGAGACCCTAAATCCGGCCATTTCTCAAACCATAGAAAATACCACGTGCAAAGTAAAATTCAAGATTGTAGAGGCTTGTTAGATATATTAATTTTTGTCAAAACGTTTGTAAAACCAGTTTAAGGTATCTTCTTTGGTAGTGTGTCTGTCTTGATAGCGTGGTTATTCTTTACGTATGTTATTCTGCCTATAGTTTCGTTAAGCTGCTTTAAATCCTGTGCAGAGTTCCTCTTCAGACGTGGTAGAGTGAAGCAATGGTTCTCAAACTCTTATGGCTCATGGATCTTATG
>NW_013695890.1:0-716 GCF_000517525.1 Limulus polyphemus | reverse complement strand
CTTAGCGAACTATTTATTAAAAGAAGTTTGAAGAATCGTTAGAATTATCAACTGTTCCTAAAGAATCGTTAAAATTATCAACTGTTTCTGGAGAATCGTTAGAATTATCAACTGTTCCCGAGTGCCTAAAAATGAACATAGATAGCTTTTCTTACTATACCATACATATACATAAGTTGCATTCGATTTACTCCGCTTTGTATTCGATTCTAATGTTGAAATGCGACCAGGAAATTCAACTTTTAGTTCACAATGCTTAAAAGAAAAATGAATCGTTAGAATTATCAACTGTTCCTAGAATCGTTAGAATTATCAACTGTTCCTAAAGAATCGTTAGAATTATCAACTGTTCCTGAAGAATCGTTAGAATTATCAACTGTTCCTAAACCAGAAACAGTTGATAATTCTAACGAGTATTCAGGAAAAGATGACAATTCTAACGGGTATTCAGGAACAGTTGATAATTCTAACGAGTATTCAGGAACAGTTGATAATTCTAACGATTCTTTAGGAACAGTTGATAATTCTAACGATTCTCCAGGAACAGTTGATAATTCTAACGATTCTCCAGGAACAGATGACAATTCTAACGATTCTTCAGGAACAGTTGATAATTAAAACAGGTTTCCAGGAACAGTTGATAATTCTAACGATTCTCCAGAAACAGTTGATAATTCTAACGATTCTCCAGGAACAGTTGATAATTCTAACGATTC
>NW_013695889.1:0-716 GCF_000517525.1 Limulus polyphemus | reverse complement strand
CATCGCTATGTTCATATATCTAATATAGATGGTATTTGGTTCAAGACATCACTATTTTCATATATCTAATATAGATGGTGTTTGGTTCAAGACATCACTATGTTCATATCTTTAATATTGACGGTGTTTGGTTCAAGACATCACTATTTTCATATATTTAATATAAATGGTATTTGGTTCAAGACATCACTATTTTCATATATCTAATATAGATGGTGTTTGGTTCAAGACATCACTATTTTCATATATTTAATATAGATGGTGTTTGGTTCAAGACATCACTATTTTCATATCTCTGAGCCTTAATATAGACTGTATTTCTCAAATTGCAAAAACTGCTTAGTCCTAAAATTAGGGTCACATAGACCTTATCAGCTTTATAAACGTATTTTTCTAAAGTGTTTATGCACCAAATTGCTCGTGGATACATGATTTAGTCTGTTACAGGGCTCCTTGTAACATAAGACAATTAAACGTACCGTCAGTATTATGATCAATACCATCAGTTATTGCTGGGGTTTCTTATGTATTTTACATAAGAAATGAATAATTTCTCCAAGTTTTTTTTTGTTCATTTTTTACACCAAGTGCTGTAACATGCAAAAAACATAAAATTACCAAAAATGGTGTAATATGTGGACTCTACCGGTCGTGAATGGTATAATAAACAAGATGTTAGTTTGAGGATTCATCTGTGTTGAATTGCTACTAACTAA
>NW_013695888.1:0-716 GCF_000517525.1 Limulus polyphemus | reverse complement strand
TAACAAACAAGTTATACGTATACTAATTAAGTACAGAAAAAAACATATTATTTGAAAACACGTCGTGATAGTTTTTGTTAGAATTACACCATGAAAAACTTATGAACTGACAAAAAAAATTATGAAAAAAATACTTGATCGAAGACTATTTATTATTTTTGAGAAAACCAGAGGGTAAAAGCTCACTAAATATTTCTCCTTCTTTCTATGTTGTTATTATAAAATCAGTAAGACAATATTATCTCGAGATTTCTAGTTATTTTGTAAGACAACTCGTTGGAATTGATTTATTTCTTCTCTGTTCGGCAAATTAATCTGAAATGATCTGAAACACACGTTAAAAGAAAGAAATGTCAGACTTCATGTTACTGTTGTTTTCAATCTGGAAGCTCCGTCAGTGGCTCACTGTTATTTTCAATCTGGAAGTACCCTCAGTGGCTCACTGTTATTTTCAATCTGGAATCCCCCCTCAGTGGCTCACTGTTATTTTCAATCTGGAAGCCCCCTCAGTGGCTCACTGTTATTTGCAATCTGAAAGCCCCCTCAGTGGCTCACTGTTGTTTTCAATCTGGAATCCCCCCTCAATGGCTCACTGTTATTTTCCATCTGGAAGTCCCCTTAGTAGCTCACTGTTATTTTCAATCTGGAAGCCCCCTCTCAGTGGCTCACTGTTGTTTTCAATCTGGAAGCCCCGTCAGTGGCTCACTGTTGTTTTC
>NW_013695887.1:0-716 GCF_000517525.1 Limulus polyphemus | reverse complement strand
GTGGGTTCCTCGTCATCGAACAATATAGTGATGATATACATCTGTTGACTGAAACAAATCTGACTGATCAGGCAGATGTGTAATCAGAAAGTAAACAAAGCTGCCTAGTGTGGAACACAATGTCGAGAAACTATGACAATAATTCTTACTGGTCTTGTTTTATCACATGTAAGACTTGCAGTAGCTGTAGGAGACAAGGCCACAGCTCAGCGATCAAGGATATGCAACGTAGGTTATAAACATACAACACGTATCATGTATATGAACGTTGTTCTAGGCCACGAATCTGCATTCTAATTTTAGTAGCAGTAAAAATGTTAATGTTTCTTGCTGGGATTGTCAAAGTATCTGTTACTAAGTGCAGTTCACGGACGTTTCGTGGAATCTTTGGCCACAAGTTCGAAGTTTATAATATTAGCCAGATTCGTTTTGATAAATATATTATATCTCTGAGTTTAGTGTAGTCAGCTCTCTGATTACAGATTTATTGAATCTGTCAGTTTTTGTTTTTAGCTTTTAAGATTACGGATTTAAAAAATTCTTCAGATGTATTTACCATGGTAATTTGGGCACTTGGTCTTCCTTAAGAACGGTACCTTAAATACATATAGATGGAAATGGACATACTGCAAATATAATTAAATATAGATTAATTTAATAACGTTCTCAAGTTGGCTTGTAAATTAAAAGTAATTTTCAGCCGATATCAAAGTCTT
>NW_013695886.1:0-716 GCF_000517525.1 Limulus polyphemus | reverse complement strand
ATACTTATCTATAAGATTATTCATATATATGTATATATTTATGAACTGATTTCGTTCTCTTTGATGTATAATTGCGTATATATATATATATATATATATTATATCTGTGCTTTTCACGCGAAACAATTTAAAAGTACGTTAGTACTCTTCAGACGTTTGGCAACACGTTTGGCTGACAACAAAGTATTTTTACAAGTTTTAAAGTTGTACTTTATACTATAATAACAGTGCCTATGTGTACGCCATAAAGTAAGCTAAAACAGGAAAAACTAATTTTCTTATATTTGTTTAATCTTTAATATCAATATTTTTGTTACATCTTTATAAATACTAACATAAGGTCTTTACTTTAAATTAACACCTATATAACTGATTAAAATACAGTTTATAAACTTACTGAACGTTAATTTTATTAAACAGGTAGATGTTGTTTAGTGATTAAGCATACGAAGCAAAAATGTGTTTGTTTGTAGTTAAGCATAAAGCTACACCATGAGCCAGCTGTGCTCTGCCCAC
Source organism: Limulus polyphemus (assembly GCF_000517525.1). NCBI lineage: Eukaryota > Metazoa > Arthropoda > Merostomata > Xiphosura > Limulidae > Limulus > Limulus polyphemus. The sequence goes on along the minus strand of NW_013695886.1, from coordinate 200 downwards.
CACGAGTATCAAGACCCGGTTGCTAGCAATGTAATTCCACAGACATACCGCTGTGCCACTGGAGGGCAAATAGAAAAAGTATTTTTAATACTGAACTATATATATATATATATACAGAAGTTATTCTGCAGTCGTCAGTATAACAGTTGTCGTATATTTCATATTTATTTGATTTTGCGTTTTTATCAATCAGTTTATTT
>NW_013695885.1:0-716 GCF_000517525.1 Limulus polyphemus | reverse complement strand
TATTGATAATTGGTAAAGTATGATCCGCTGAAGAACATGTTATCTCAATAACTAAATATCTAAGGATAACAAAAAAATAAACAACAAAAAACACTCATTCCCGTTTTTAATATTTCGTCAAGTGTCTACAGACCGTTTATATTTTTCAAAAGATAGATACATTTCAGTTTTAGTGCTTGGAGTGAATATTCGTGAAAGACATTTCGAGAACTTTAATTAGGTAAAAAGAAAGGTTTAAGCATAAAGCATACATTTTAGCATTATAAGTCCTCAAGCTTACCGCCAAGCTGCCATGAAAAAAAAAAAAAAACAAGAGAGAGAGAGACATAAGACAGAGTGTGTTGAAAGTAGCCCTGTATTTTCCACCATAGTAGCCATTGGCTCATGTTGTACAATTAAAAAAATTTGATTCTGTTAAACGCGTGGCCATAAAATTGGACCCGTTTCTTAGGATGAAAAAACAAACATGCTAAAATTTATACTACATGTTTAACTTGAAATGTGAGTAACACTTCTAAGCTGAACTTTCCTGGCATAATAGAGAAAGAAACTGGAGATTATGCAGAGGATAAAAACATTGTCATCACACTGGACATTCTACATAATAAATAAATACGTTGTCACTTCACCGGACATGCTGAAGAATTGGTAAAGGTACTGTCATCTCAGTAATCATTCTACACAGTGGATTAAGGTATTATCACCAAACTGAACGA